>NC_085026.1:8558000-8737306 GCF_963692335.1 Osmerus eperlanus | reverse complement strand
TCTCCGTCTCTCTCTCCGATCTCTCCCACTCTCTGTGTCCCTTTCTGTGCCTTTCCTGTGAGAACAGCAGAGGGTCTGGGGCTCTTTAGACAGCTCTGGTCAGAGTCTCACTGACAAGATGGAAATGTCCATCTCATGAGATCCTGACCCCTTAGGAACTTATCCTTATCCAGGCGGAACTCAGACAATAACGTCCGGTGAGGACGGAGGACTATATTTAGGGACGGGCCACTTCCAAGGGGCACACGAGGGCTGATTTTTCAGGGCCGCCGCCGACCTCCAGTCCATTTATAGCCGGGGGGTCGGTGAAAATAAGTGTCGCCTTCAATTTATCTTTTTCCAGCCTTGGACCATTTCCTTTACCTCTTGATCCTGCACTCTTTACCCCCCCAGCCCCCCCCCCGGCCCCCCCATACTCCTCCCCTACCCCTCCATCTTTTCCTCTGACCCTGTGGCGCTAATGATTCCTTCAGCCGGGCCGATGATGGACGTGTATTTATTATGGAGGCCGATAAGCTGAGTGTTTCTGCGCTGAGCGTACCACGTATACATTAAACACTCCTACGACCGGGAGGCCCTCGCCATGACAGCTCTGCCCGGGGCGTGGGGGGGGGGGGGGGGATAGTTCAAACAACCCTCCGTCCTTTCCACGGTGCACCTCTTCTAACCCACGCACGCACACACACACAGATGTTGTACAGACACAGACATGAGTTCATGCCTTCACGTGTGCATTTTCTCTTTTTGAGTGTTGCCATAATAAAAACACCTCTAACCCCAGCAGTGTATCTGTGCCTGGCGGTGCACGATATGATGACAATGTACTAACTCCAGACCTCAGTCTGGGGCCGGTGTCCCTTCACTCCACACCCCCCCCCCCCCCACACACACACACACACACCCTCCATCACTCTCCCCTCACTCCCTCCCCCAGGCCCAAAGACTGGAGGGAAACAGAAAAAACAGCAACGCTGAAAAAAAGTTTCCAACTGGGATGGAGCTGGTTGAAGTGGACGAGCGCGCTCATTTGCTTTTCCAAATGAACTTCAAGGTTTAGTGGCTGGCTGCTCCATGCTTCCTCTCGCGGGATTCGTCGAGGGGAGTGAGGGGGAGCCCGGCTGGGAGTACAATCCAACCTGCGGTGCGTTAGGTCATCAATTCTATATTTCCTTCCTTCCATTTGGATGAGAGGGAGAAGGCCTACTCTCCCTTCCTAGTGGGAGGCGGAGGACTTTCCTCTCCTCCTCCTCCTCCTCCTCCTCCTCCTCCTCCTCCTCCTCCTCCTCCTCCTCCTCCTCCTCCTCCTCCTCCTCCTCCTCCTCCTCCTCCTCCTCCTCCTCCTCCTCCTCCTCCGCCTCCTCTCCTCCTCCTGTCCGTCTAGGACAGGGTGTGTTTTGGGTCTGTGCCAAAACACCCTGTGACACAGCCAATGGAGTGTTAGTTCATGTGTTTAAGGAGTGTAACACTGGCCTATTGTGAGTCTGGCCACAGCAGGGTGGGACTCTGGTGTTCCTCATCACCTCCTGATCCACCTGGCACAAATGAATAGCCGTTTTATGAGAAGATCACTCATCCTAAGTCAATGTTACAAGTTCATTCCAGTAGCTCCCAGTAGTCACATTATTTTCGTTGTTTTTTTTGTTGTTGTCACTTTTACAGAACTAAGAGAGCTTTATTAAGCAGACTCTTCAGGCTCTTCAAACCTACATCCATCTAGGGAGAAAACTCTGCCTTTGTAAAACACAGGCCCTGTGTTTGTCCTTGGAAACTGTTTCCCATATCTCAAAAGCATACTTCTGTTGTGGTGTTTGGCAGCGGGGGTTTTTCCCCCATTCAAAATGGGTGAAATACTTTGCAGATTCTCCCATTCAGCTTGCTCCCATCCCTGACCCCCCTTAGTCCCTCCACACCCCATCCACTCTCTTGATATGTGGGATTCCAGGGCCAGTGGAAAACAGGCCCGGGGTTTTGACACAGGATCCCCGGGATCAGTGTCTCCCCGGGGGCAGAGGGTCTTGGGATGGGGGTGGCGAGCGATTCCCTGGATGCCTGGATTTTTGCTGGGACATGCAAGACTAATCAGAGCACCTGTGTTCTTTTTGACATAGCTCTGCCCCGTCACGTGGTCCGTCCTGGTGTGTGCGAATGAGCGTGTCTGTGCGTGTGTATGTGTGCCGTATGGGGTGTGTTTTCTTAGCTTTCCAAAGACATCCTGGCCGATAAACACCTCCCTGCAGTATTTGACCTCAAGGCGACCCAGGAAGAGGTCCATCTATCTCTGCTACTAGCACCACAGCACTCCCCTGTGACATCACTGCAGTGAGTAAATAGGGTAAGATGGGGGTGTTGTACTGGTGGGAGGGGGGGGGGTGCAGATAAAAATGTTCACAGAGAGCAAACAGGAGACGTCATGACATGAGGAGTTCCATAATGATGTCAGACTGTTATGTGTGAAGCTATCTCATGACAGGGATATCATTTGTTCTGCTGTTCTTGGGTAGGTCTGGGTCTAGGTTGATCTGGTTACGAGTAGTCTGGTCTGGTCTGGTCTGGGTCTGGATCTGGGTCTTGTCTGGATCTGATATGGCTCTGGGTGTTACTGTGACTGGGTCTGGGTCTGTATCCAAGTCTTGGGTAGGTCTAGGTCTAGGTCTGGGTCTTGTCTGGATCTGGGCCAGGTCTGAGCTGAGTCTGGGCTTGAGTCTGGGCCGGTGCTGGCGCTGGTGGTTTGCCTCTGGCTCTGTGCGTCTGGGAAGTATTACTGGGAGGCGAGGACGGCTCATGTACCCTCTGTGGAGGCAGCGCTCCGCCCCAGAGAAGAGCATAATGTGGAACAGAAGGACGGCGTTTCGCTCGTTGTCCGGTGCATTAACCCCAATCAGCTTAGGGACAGAATCTCCAAAAAAAAGAGAAAGTAAGAGAAAGAGTGAGAAACAGAGAGAGAGAGATCTAGAAGGAGAGAACAAGAGCGAGAGGAACAATGATACCGCATGCTCTTGCTCGCAAAAGAGAGACAGAGAGAGAGAGAGAGAGAGAGAGAGAGAGAGAGAGAGAGAGAGAGAGAGAGAGAGAGAGAGAGAGAGAGAGAGAGAGAGAGAGAGAGCGATGGAAGGATAAGAGAAGAGAGGGAACACTCCTCCACATGCCCTGAATTCTTGCCCCTTCTCCGATGATTTACTTCTGATTGGCTAGTTTTTACGATGTGTACTTTGATACTCCTGGGGCCAGAATTAGAAATGCTTGGAGGAGTCCTTTTTTCCCCTCATCCCTCCTCCAGACCTCGTCCAGACCTCCTCCTCTTCTGGTTTCCTGTATGCCTCTTCACGTCCCCATGGACACCACATCTGAAGCTCTCCCACTGACGTGCTCCATGACTGCAACACGCAGGGAGATTCTCCGGGGCGGCTCAGACGCTCTTTTGGGGAGGGGCGGGGAGGGGGGTTGTAGAGTGTTAATGACCCTCTTGGTGTGTGTGTGTGTCTGTGTGAATGTGTGTGTGTTTGTACCTCCAATGTGTGTGGATCACTTTTACGACTTCACTAACGGCCACAGCTTCCAAATGTTAGGCCGAAATCACTTGCACGCGTCATATTTAAATCCGAAAAGAGCTTGAGCCTTGAAGGCGCCTGGCGAACATGCACCCAACATGCTGTCTGACTGTACAGAGGACTGGCTTGTCCTCTGCTGTCACACAGGATGACAGGTAAAGGACCTTTAAAAGAGGAACCCACCCTGTCATGTCCCTGACATGAATGGCCCACACTTCAGTATGCATATTCATGACACCCCAGCAAAAAATTGCCCTTACATCTGACTGTCGGATGTTGATCCTCCCAATCACGCCACTCATCGTCCCCCCCCCCATCCCCGCCCCCGCCCCCTCCAGGATGAAGAGGTGTCACTCAGAACGCCAGCCTTTGTCACTGTTGTCATGATGATCGCCGTCGAGGCTCAAACCTTTCCCCAATATCCACCCACCTCCCAGACGCGGAGAGAAATCCCATCTCTGAGATCTCTGGTGTACCGGAGTGGCCGTTTCATCCTGTTTTGATAACAGAGCTCCTGATGGCGTTCGGACGGCATGTTGAGACATGGCGTGTTGAGACAGCGGGTCGTGGCTCTGCAAGGTATCAGTCATCCTCACCTGTCAGAGAGAGGGACTTTTTATAAACTCGGGTGATTACTGGGATGATGTGTCCAGGCATGCTGCTGACAGACAGCCCGAAGCACTGTCAGAACCCTAATCCTGCAGGAACCGGGTGGAATGAGGCTGAAGTAATCCTGTTTGCGTTCGCCAGGTCGACGGCAACAGTCTTTCTTCTCTGGCGTAAGCTGGAGTGTCTCTTTGACTTTTTGGGTCTTTTTATTTATTTACCGGTATTTTTTTTTGCAGTCACACAGCCCATTAGCGTGTTGGGAGGTGCAGTTTCACTGAGATAACCTGCCGTTTGCTGGGCTAAGGGTTAAACCTTCGGCCATAAGTGGTGTGATATCCTCTCGTATCCCCAGTGAGATGTTCCAGCCGCCCAGCCACGCCTTTGCGGGGTGCCCTGGTCTTCCCCTGGCCTCGCAACCAGACTTCCTGTCTCTCCTGCTCCGTGAGAAATACACGTACAGGACAGTCCATTATCCTCTCTCTCTCTGGGCTGGGAAAACTTCACTTAACACCAACCGCAAAGGAACATAATGACACGACTACTTGATGCCAGGTTGATTTCCTTTTATACTCCTTTTGGTTGGCTACCTGTAATTTATGTATCTGTCTTAGAGTTCCATTTATCTGTTAAAAACAGGCCACATTACAATGCTGATATTGCAGTATTGTGTGAAAGATTTACTACTTCTCTTTCTTTCTCTTCCTCTCCTTTTCTCTCTCCCTCTTTTTTCCTCGTTCACAGTCTAGCCTTTGCACAACTGGCACAAGAGGATAATTAAAGTCAGAGTTTTATGAAAGGCAGTGCTCCCTGACCCACACCCTTCCTAAGTACTTTTACCTCACCTTGAACGTGTGCTCAAACTCATATGACCCCTTCATACGGGTCAACTAATAACGGAGACATTTGTGAAAGATGCTTCCCGAAATGTAATGTATTGAAAAATGTGTTTCCTGCCTGCCATCCTATTTCACATAACCTCTCGCGCTCGCTCGCCAATAACGCCCATTGCAGGAAGCAGAGGAAAAAAACTGTATTTTTGTGGGGAAAAAAACCCACAGCCCCTGAAGAGTCCGAGGATCCACCTGTGCTGTTTGTAACGAGGAGAGAGGGGCGGAGAGACAGGCATCCACGTGACGAGGATGAGGCCTGCCGACATCCGATGCAGCTGGATGAGAGACTCAGACACGGCTCTCGCTCAAGGTCCTTACCGAGAAAGATAGAGTCCTGGGGGGCTGGAGGTTAGGGGGGAGTTGGATGGGGGTTGCAGGGGGAAAGGGGGGGGGTGATTGTGCTACAGTGGTCCCGTGTAGAAATTTGTCAAAACATATATTTCCCACTACCTGTTCAAGTCAACAACACTGCAACTCAGACCTGACGACTAACAAGCTAACAACGTTGAGGTTCAACTTGACAGGCGTGCTGGGTCATTGTGAACTGACACGGGATGTCAGCAGTGTGGAGCCTACTAGCTGAATCAAATCCAGGAGTTCCCAAAAGCATGACGTACAGTACAACTAAGAAAGAACATGGATATATCCACCTTAGGCTCTCTTTCCAAACCCCGTCTCTGGCACATCGATGTTTATCTATATGGGTGTTAGTTGATTGACAGGTGCTTCGGAATGTTCCGTGAGGCCTTTTCAGCGTGAACCGTGAAGGTTGCGGTGCGTCCCACAAATCCGTCCTAATCGTAGCCCCTAGTAATCTCCACCTGACAGTTAGAACTCCACACACGATGGATTGTTGACATGTTTTTCCAAAAACCAGCATGCCCAGCACGTTTATTTCCCCCCGAAACCAGTCCGCGGGAACAGGGAGTGCTGAAAGGATTTTGATTGTCTGCTAAACTATTTAATTCACTGCAAATATTTGAGACACTGTTCATGGCGCGGAAACAATACACACAGTTTCCAGCATTCTCTGCTAATCAAGCGGAACAAAACAAACGAGCCGTAGGGAGGGGAAAAAAAAGAAAAGAAAAAAGAAAAGTGTATCGTGCATTTGGCACACGGGTGACCTGGTTTTACATAAGGATGTCCTCATTTCACTTCATCAGTGAGGGGTAGTTTCTGCAGAAACATGGGGACTGGTCATTGTATCACTGAATCCCCATTATTACATTTTCCTGTCTGCCTCTGGACGCAGGAAGCCATCCATACAGGAATGTTTTTAATAAAATCTAACAGTTGCGTTAGGCCTACTGTGAAGCTTGAACAGACCCCTTGCCTTTTGCCTGGCGGTATATAAAAAAAGGATTACTGGAAAAATACAATATCTTCTTTGTCAGCACTTAAGGTCTATATGATTGTGCCTCAGGATATCCCTTTCCTGAAAGGAAGTATTGCTCATTGAATCTTTTTTCAACAGAGTACTCATCCCTTTAACACATCAGCAACACTCCAGAGTAGTCTCAGTAACTTACTAGAATTCCCACGTTAAAACCTTTCGTTTATTGAGCTTCACAATTACAGATGCGGATTGATCAACAACAGTATTATGCATGATTATAAAAACAGACATAATTGTGTTGTTTTTGTTACATTAGCAATATATATACAGTATACTATTTTGTCCTTCAAAATCTTTTAATGTGTGACTGAGATCTCATCATCTAACAGTATAGGTCATCAAATGCACACATTTTCCCTTGACTCTCTTCCACCCTTCCATCACACGCACACTCTTTCTTCCTGTCCCCTCCTCATGCTTCTTCCCCTCCCCCATCTGCCCTTCCCTCCATCATGTCAAAATCAATAGCAGGTCCATTTGCTGTATCATAGCTCCATCCCAAACTCCGGATGGTCGTGATGCAGTGATAACCCGCGGGTGAGACGCCGAGGGGAGATTCTTAAACTGATCAATACCTCTGGTGTGCATTATGACTGGGAGACTCACCATATCAGCTCCCACACCACAGGCTGTTGCTTTCTATGATCTCATAGCGCCGGGTGGGGGTGCATATGTTAAACGCATTCACTTTTAATGGCACCAATCATGAAACTACATTTCAGTATTTAGCACTATAAATACGCTCTCAGCGCGTGCAATAAATACGCGATATGCAGAGTTTAAAGATGTGCCGTGGGTAGTATTTGTCTCAGCTGACGTGAGACCAGTGTCTGCGGTCCCTGGGTAGCAGCTGCAGAGATCTGAGGCTCTATGACATCACTCCATTAACCCTCTGGTCATGGTCATGGTCCAGAGAGAGAGGGTGAGAGAGAGAGAGAGAGAGAGAGAGAGAGAGAGAGAGAGAGAGAGAGAGGGAGAGAGAGAGAGAGAGAGAGAAGGGTCTAGCCTTAGGGGAAACACTGCTCCATGGGTCTTTGGTGTTGTGAGCTGCTCTGATCGGGCCCACACCCCACTTAGGCCCAGCTCTGCTCTTCCTTAACACGGATTGAATCCCCTCATTAATGATATATGACAGGGCAGATCAATGCAGACTGTGGGTTAGAGGCCTGTTTGAGAGCCATGCGTTGGCTCTAATGGCTACACGCTGTTCGACATCATACATGCCTGTCTCTGGATACATTACCCCCTCAACAGGAGAGACTGGGGAGATATACGCTAATACTTACATGGTAAGTAGCTTATATTGCCAGTAGGAAGTCTTTTCCAAGGGTTTAGGTTGAGTCTCGGTGTTATGGGGATCCGACCAGGGCTGGCCGGATCCTGGACGTCACGTAGGTTTTACTCCAACCAGAGTTGAAACAAGCCTAATTCATCTTGTCTACCACCTGATTATTAGAATCAGGTGTGCTGGATGAGGTTTGGAATGAAAACCTTTTTGACCCTTTTGTTAAACACTGATTTTGCAGAGTAGGCTGCATCAATTATCTGAATGATAGTAGTTTGAGTTTGAGTTAAAAAATTTTGAGCTCAAGAGTTTTATGTAGAAAAATCATTTTGATAAAAAAACAAGAATTGCCACATTTCCAATATTCTACCAATAAATCATTTGGTTAGACAACAAAACAGTTTCTACAGTCTGGTTTTCTACAGTCAGTGTTTTGCCTCCAGCTCTTTCTGACCCTGTTTTTAAAAACAAATTTACCAATAAATGTTTGATTCGATTTTGTTTGTAATCCATGCAAGCTGGCAAGGATCTCACCTTGGTTAGTCTGCAATTAGAAATTGAGATCCTCCTCACTCACAGGCAGTGTACAGCCCTTTTGATCGGGGCAACCCCATCAGACAGCCCAGTCCGTAATCAAATATCCAGTAAACTTTTGACATTGACTTTGTTGAATGCCAGCTCCACACGCCTTGGGATGGACCAGAGTGTTTACAGGGAGAGTCATAATACCAAGGTGACGTTCCAGCTCTGAGAGCTAATGCCACATCCCACTGTGCTTGACCTCATGACCGTCAACCAGAGTGGTTCACAGCACGAGTGATATACCACCATAAAAACCCAAGATCAAAGTTTGGACGTCATTCCAAATGGTGTGTCTGAACACGACCCAACAAGCCCGTTCCGAAGCCCATGGCAACCGTTCAACACTTTATTTTCGTATAAAATTGCTCTCCCAGAATTCCATTTTTTCTCCCCATAGATGTGGCCAGTGAATCACCATTAAAAGGGCCATCAAGCTGTCAGGTGGGTATGTGGAGTGCAGGTGCAGCCATGGTCCGCTCCACTGTAAACAAGCACGGTGGACCCCCTGGATAATGGAAACCCAGCCTGGTTTATGTGGTTCTGCGGGGGGTGGGAGGGGTGGGGGGGGGGGGGGGGGCTTAAAGCGTTTCATCCCCTTCTGCTTTTCAACAGATTTGATTCTGAAGTCCAGGACGGACTGGTGAGCATTACGGCCCATGCCTCGAACGAGGAACGGGAGCCGGGGCTCTGGAATGGGACTGTCGTGGTGGGAAAGGAGGGAGTCAAACAAGACTATGGAAAAAAATCTCTATGCCGGACCAAGTTCACAGGCAGTCATTACCTGGGAAGAGAAAGAGGGAGAGATGGAGAGAGGCCCTTGTTTCCGGAGAGGAGTCTAAATGGTTCGTTTTGCGCATGGCTGAACACTGACACTAAAAGAGTTGAGGTTTCCTCAGATCTGACAGACTTTCCTGTATTATTTTTGTCTATAATTTCTTCTAGTTGTAGTTCTAGAAGGGGTTGCGATTCTTTTCACAGCCGTGAAATGTCTGACTTAACTAGTCGAGACAACAGACAATTGCCCGCCGGTCCTTGTTCCCCAAGGTCAGTGAGAAAATGATGGTACCCAAGAAAAACAAATGCAGACCATAGTGTGGTTGTCACATACTGGGCCAGTCTTTTAACGGAACACACTAAAACACATTTGAAGGCCCTCTCTTTTTTAGTTAGATATAAATTGCCACAAAAAAATTACCCCTGCAGAAAAGTAGTCTCTACAGGATGAGGTAAGAGAGCTATTTTTCATCGTTAGAGAAAACGCCCTTTGGAGTTTACCTCCCTTTAATCATATTTCTCCTGAGTGACTTCAGCCCTTCTCTAAATGACTTCAGATCAAGGAATTTGAATGTTTCTCACAGCCCACAGAGAAGTGTTTCGAGATGCAAAAGGATAAGATTGAAACAGGCCCCAAAAGTCATTTGAGCTTAGCCTCAAATCAAATCAAAGATAAGTGCTACACTTATCTATGAGTGGGAAAGTAGAAGCGGGGATAGTTGGATAGGCTGAACCCCTTCTCTGGAAGGATCTGAGAAAATGTCCCATCAGGCAACAGGAAACCCAGAGTTGGCCCTGCATCATCAGCTCTGTGGGGTAGTTAGCACCTCGCTGGCCCGTCTTTGGGGGTGTCTGGTAGTGATTAGGGCTGATGGACTGCTCTGCAGGCAGGTGGGACTCCCGCTCCACTAACAGTTTTGCAAAACTGCAAAAGATATTATCGGAGGGGAACGAAAACAGCACTCGTCAGGTCTGTCAGGGAAGATGGACAAGTTCAAACAGATGATGTGAGCGACGATGGTCGCCCCTACGCTCCATCGCCCTGCCCTCCGGCCCCAGCGGGCTGCAGCTGCAAAGGATCCTGGGTCGCCACATCTGGCCCTGGGCTCACCTGGATACCTGGGGTGAGGCCCCCCCTCACCCCGGGGGGGAGCGCTGGGGAGACCAAATAAAGGCCCTGCTACCTACACTGGGAAATAAAGAGGGGGAAAGAGGGAGAGAAAGAGAGACAGAGAGGGAGGGAGAAGGAGGGAGAGACTAATCTCTGTCCACAGGGGCAAGAAAAGAAGACTTTTCAGAATGACAGTTCACAGGATTGGACTGATAGAGGACAGCGTTCAGACACTGACGTGACTAGCATCTATTTACGTTAGCAACAGTTGTTGGTTTTATTATGCACTAGAGATACAGAGAGAAAATGCACGCACTCATATCTCTACAGCCAAGGTTGATGCAATCGTTTGCAATGTGTGCAAGGAATTGACTTCACAGAATAACGATTAGCAAATCAAACTTCAGACCTTTAGAAAAGTGAGCTTCCGCAAACAAAGTTAGGGACGAAAGTCTCACCTTCTATTTTACAGTTGTTGCTGCCTATGACAGCATTTGAAACACGTTCAAACATCTTTGAACTACGGCATCAATCCATTGCACTCTTTGTGTCTTGTACTCTTCCTCTTTTCTGGCTCGAGGAAAAAAATAACCTCCTGTGCCTTACTTCAGGGTTTCACAAATCATTGAGTTTACATAAACAGTGAACATGGTGAAAGGAAATGTTTCCAGTCCATCAAGCCACTGGATTCTCCACTTGTAGGGATCCACATCCCCATTATAGTCCCAGCCCTATCCTAACCCCAGCCCTATCACAGTCCCAGCCCAGACCCAGCCCTATCCTAACTCCAGCCCTATCACAGTCCCAGCCCAGACCCAGCCCTATCCTAACCCCAGCCCTATCACAGTCCCAGCCCAGACCCAGCCCTATCCTAACCCCAGCCCTATCACAGTCCCAGCCCAGACCCAGCCCTATCCTAACCCCAGCCCTATCACAGTCCCAGCTCAGACTCAGCCCTAACCTAACCCCAGACCCAGCCCTGCCCCATCCAAGCCCCAGCCCCAGTCCGATCCTAACCCCAGCTCTATCATAGCCTGAGACTTGTATGCTCCATTGACCCATAGGCCGTGCGAGGAAAACATGCTGATGGAGGGGCAGACCATGGGGTCAGGATGAGGCTCTTCCTGCCCAGTATGCAGCAGGCCCTGGTGACGGTGAGGCCAGGCCCTGATTAGCGCTCCGGGACCCAGCAGCAGAGAGTTTTCATTAGGGAGAGGGCCAAGATCCTCCAGGATGGTTCCGGACCATTAATACATTTGAAACGGCGAATGAAAAGGGGGGGAGGGGGGTTGTGCGGCCGGCATGGGCTGGGCTGGGGAGACCGTGGGTTATTTTGAAAGGGGAGAACCCTGTGGAAGGACCATGAGAGAATAAATACCACAGGATCATCTTAACCTCATTCTGCCCCCCTCCCCCCTCCCTAAGATCTGCAGCCAATTTTCCTGCAATTTGCGATAAATTGTTAGTGAAATCCTTGTCGATCCTACCGCTGGGAATCCATTCACAAAGAGCGGGACAGACAGGGAGAGAGCGAGAAAGAGAGAAAGAGAAAGAGAGCGAGAGAGAGGGGGTTGGAGTTGTGGGATGATGACTACAGTCCATGGAAGGAAACAATGTATGGATAATTTAGTTAACAACATCATCTGCATCCTGTTCAAGACGTGTACGCTTCTCTGACATCTGAGAGCCAATCCTAACGGCCCGGGGAAAAACATTGTGCACTTGATAGTGACGCTGGTTGATCAAATAAACGGCACGTTACACAATGATGTGATACACTGTGAGACTGACAGATGTTTGCACAAAACTGTGGTATCTCCAGATAGTTTGGAGGTCCGGGAGTCTGGAATCTGTGTAAACATGTAAACGCTGGACTTTTACTATATGTTGATCAAGTGGATTTGACGACACACAGGGCAGCAGGTCAGTTGTATTGTATTCAAGGTTAACTGCTAATCTTCTCCCAGGTCTGAGGTAAATATGATATTTCCTCTGTTGGTTGCAGCACTGAAGGTGTTTATTACTAATAACCCTTGCATAGCGAGCCACAGGAGAAAGGAGGAGCTTTCTTCAGGTCAGTTTCCAAACCAGTTAATATTTTATCCTGCATGAGGCTGGTATGATGACTGCTATTGATTTCTCATCTCTTATTAATGCAGCCTGGTGCCAGAGCACAATGCTAATCACACGTTACATCCCACTCCATTTTTCATGCTAAGTTCTTCAATTACTGTAAGTAAGCGCATGGTCTTTTAGGGCCCTGTTGCAAAATATTTCGCATTAGCAGCGAGTAGCTACGACCAAGTCTTTTAGAAATAAAATCTCAAAGCCAATGCAAATCTGTCATCGATATGTCACTCCTTTCAACTACTGTATGTCTCTTATAGACGTACGGCAGTCAAAGAACCAATCAAAATAATGTCAAGGGAACAGTCTTCATCTGCTAGAGAAAAGGACCTGGCAGTGTACACCTGCGAGACCCGGCCAATAACTACATAGATGGACAGCAGCCAGTGTAGCGTGCGGAGTGAGACGTTAGAAAGCGTGACGTCTGTTTGGTGGCTGTAGCGTGGCAGTACGGAGGAGGAGGGTAAGCAGTGCTCAGGGACTGACTTGGCAGGCAGGACGGCAGGCCGTGCCAACACAGCTGTCTGGCCGGCCAGTCACTCAGCGCTACTCCCGATGTCATGACAACAGATCGTCTATCACCGTGGCGGCCGTGCACACTGGGATACGAAGGTGTAAAGGGCTCAGCGGTGAGCTGGTATGAGGGCGTCTGTTGGTGTGAGGGCTCAACGCCTCACTGTCACAGCTGATATGTATTAACTTGTTCAGTCACACTGACTAGACTGAATAGGAGTGTGTGAATCTGTTTGTTTGATTAATAATCAACTTTAAAAAGTTCTTTTTTTACTGCAATGTGCCGTTTCTTTTTCAACCTTATGTTCAAAGTAATATTGCCTAACTATAAAAGGATTCAGATGTGATGCAGTAAAGCCCTCCTAACTGCCATACATTTCTAAGCAAAAAACATGGAATTACTCCAAGTTCTGAACTGTGTAATTCGGTCAACTGTTAATAACTTTCCAGGCGCCAGCCTCGTGAAATCTCTTTTGTTCAGGAGGAGAGTGGAGGACGCTTTTATGAGCAGTCGTTTCTTGCACCAGGTTTTTGTTTACGCTTTCATTATATCTCTACTACATTATCTGATGCCTCCGTCCCAGGTCCAATCTTGAGTCTGGGGTTTTAATCTCCTGACGCACTCAGCCCCTCGTTCGCCTCCTCTCGCCTCTCCGTCCTGCTCCGCTCCGGGGAATCTGAGAGGGGTTATATTACAGCGCATAAATCAAGGCAAAATGAAATGCACTCCAGACGCTTTCAGATGGTTTTAATTTATGGCAGAGGGCTGTGGATACATACACACACACACACACACAGACAAAAACACATTTAATGTAATCTGATCACTTGATTCGATGCCGAATTTATGAGCAGTACAACTATGGCCAAGGGACCATTGTTATAAATAGACGCAACACTGCATTAGATGTTTCTTTGACCTTTCACCCTGTAACATAATAATAACATTAAAACGAAATAATAATATTTCAAATATATATTTGATATATATTTGTATAATATATATTATATAGTTTTTTTTCCTCACCAATCAATCATACACACCATAACAATCCATATTTTCAAGTGGTTTTTTTTTTGTTTTGTTTTTTGCTTTCATTTTTACATAGTAGCTGAATAGTTTCAAGAGTTTTACTGTGTGAACAAACATAATGTAATTTTGTATCAAGATTGCACAACAGAACAGAAGTAGCCTAAAAAGACATCAGCTCCCTTTGGGAATAGCAGAAATGAAAATAATTTCCCTAAATTAGTGCTGTTGTTATCATTACTGGGATTTCCTTTCCTATGTCAAACTGTCTGTTGTTTCAAGGGGATTGACTTTCTCAATCTCTCTCTTCTGTGGTCCACTTCCCATTGATGTCTCAATAAACATCATCTCCCTCTGTCTCTTCAGAGATGAAATCAATTTATGAGCACTTGGTATCTGCTGTTGGACCAAATCCATTAAGGTCAATCCAGACCAGCAGGGTGTTGGGTTAACACATTAAGAAGTCCAGAGGCATTCACAGGGAAATGGAGAGAGAGCATCAAGTTTTAATGCTTAAAGCCACAGAAACCAATGAAAGATTAGCTCCGCTCATTACTTGACATGAATGCCTTATGGCATTAACAGAGATGTGCAAAATACTGCCAAAAAAATATTCTTCTAAAACACGTGAAGTGAAAGGAGCTTCTTTTTTTAATCTTTTGCTCCATTGAGCAGATGATGCATGGCCACGAGCAAAGAGATTAGCATACAATCACAGCACTTGTTCCAACATGCTTGTTGTGATGCTGGATCCATTTGAAGAAAAATGCCCCATCAGCAGTTTTTGACTCTGGATGTGAAAAAAAGCAGGCCTCTTCCTTCCCTCCAGTTTACCTTTGACCCCAGTAAAACCACTGTCACATGGTCAGCGAGGTTTACAGAAACGTATGTATTCGACATAAGAAAAAAGGTATTTTATTCCACGTAAACATATGAGTTATGTATTTGAAGGACTGTACATTGCCAGTCGTCCTGGGTTTGTGCACAGTTCTCTAGGAGAGGTGCAAGATATCGTGGTGGGTCTTTGGGCTGCAGCTTCTGAACATTTGTCTGAGGGGTCTTACCCCATGTTCACCCTCTGAAACCTACTGCAACACGATCCCTGACCCCCTCCCCAGCAGGCCCACCACACCCACCCCCTGTACCCCCAATCCGCCTGCTCTCTCACACCCCTCCATGGACACATTCCTCCTCTGTCACATTCAGAAGACTCCTGCGCCAGGACGCAAATAACACGGGCTAAGGCTAATAATTATCTGCTCACTTTGTTATCTCTGTGGCCGCAGACTTCGAAATAACAACGAGTTGAGTTCCCTCTAGTCTTTTTAGCCAACCAGAGGTCAGGAAAGACCAGAAGATATATTGGGAGCATTGGCAAAGAGATGCAGGCAGCAAGTCTTTTTTATAGTTCAACCGGCAGTATCCCTATTTGAGTAATTGTCACAATCAACATTTCCAACCGGAATCACAAAGCCTCCAAAGTTGAAACGTAAACACAACCTCGAGCAAGAAGAAGAATAGAGGCCATCAAACACGGACTGAGGCGGCCATGTTTTGACATCCACATGATGAGTGTCCACACTCTCGTGAGTTAGTTTATCATCAGAGTTCATTTCTGACCACCATTCCTTTCACAGCCCCTCTGTGTCGTTATATCAGCCGGTCCAACTTCTGAACCCAGTTTTGCAAACTTTTTTATTCTGACACCATTCAACAAAGCAAAGGCGATACATTTTCATCTCTCTCTCTTTACTTTCTCCCCTGCATGTGTTGAAACAGTTGCAAGGACTTGGGATTGGTTTTGTAAAGCAACAGCCAGAGAAAAAAGGACTGAGAGAGAGAGAGAGTGCGAGAGAGAGCGAGAGAGAAAGAGAGAGAGAAGGCTTTTGGATCTTCAAGAAATGATTCACGGCTTGGGTTCAGAGGAGCACTCGTGTGATGGCTGTGACAAGCGCGTCTCTCTCCTAGCGTCCCTGCCAGCCTGGTGGAGCGTGCCGGCGTGGCGCTCAGACACCATTAGAGGGCTCCTCAACGTGGGGGAGCCGCTCCCCGACGCACCCTCATGGAGGAGCACGAGGAGCCTGACGGGTAACGTTGCAGAGATTAGAAGTTTGTTTTGAAGGCTCTCGCCAAAGTGTTCCTGATGAGCCAAAATCCAGAGCTTATTGCTTAACCAGAAGATTGCAACCAGAGCTTCACATTCTGCAAGGGTTTGGAGATGTGAGGGGATGTGGAAACCTTTCATGTTCGCTGGGTTGTTGTTTTTTTATACATCAAGATGCTAATAGGTGGCGCTGGTTATTTGGTTATTTTTTCCCTGAAAGGGGCTGTTTTGGGGGCATGA
The DNA here is from genome assembly GCF_963692335.1 of Osmerus eperlanus. NCBI lineage: Eukaryota > Metazoa > Chordata > Actinopteri > Osmeriformes > Osmeridae > Osmerus > Osmerus eperlanus. The sequence goes on along the minus strand of NC_085026.1, from coordinate 8,721,094 downwards.
AAAGTGTTGAGTTGAATGCAAATATCACTTCATGCAATGTTGATTCTCGTCGTCCCAATCTTGCTTCTGATTTTACAGATCAGATTGTAAGATGTAAAAAGATGAGAGAGAGAATGCAATGTTCTGTGAGGTTGGAAAATATCTTTTTAATACTGCCCTGGTTTTTTTGTCTTTAATTTGACAATTTTTGGTCCAGACAAGCTGTTACTATTCATTCAGAATTGATAACAATGACAGTCCTGCTTTAAATTTACCACAAGGACAATATGTTTTACACACACACACACACATCAGAGGAGGTCTTAGAACGGGCCTGCCTTGGATGCCCTTAACGACCTCATGACTGTGCTCCATCTCATGCATGTATTGAGATGCATGTCTTTGTACCTTTATTCTATTGTCTCTCCCCGACCAGGCCTCCAGCTATTCAGACAAGCCTGGGTGCTGGAGTTGTGAGCAACCCCAGAACCTAGCCTCTCTGAAGGAGGGAGAGGGTTCAAACGACGGTAGCCTGTAAATTATTAAGTAAAAGCTTGCTTGAAGGACTGAGTAAATTACCCCAGTTACATATGCACAGGGTTCCTTGTCCATCTGCCCAGGGGTTGTAAAGCACACCAAATGCACAATGTGTTCACATCAAACACACATTGTCTGTGGCTGAAAATGTCTCTGTCTGGACAGCATGCACACACACAAAGGCTGTGACAACTTCTTGCTTTGTAATTTTTTTTTTTATCAAGAGAAGATGCAACCATACAATGGGGTAGAAACAGCATTCAGTAAATAGTAGCTTCTATCGGTCAGAGCTTCTTCAGTTCAACCCTCTTGTAACAAAGTGCACATCCCCCTCTCCACCTCTTACCCCTCTCCTCCTCAGTGCAGAATCTCTGCAGCTCCCTCGACATGTGATTATTGATCCCCCGAACATGTTGTTGGACTCTGCCTCAAGGCATCCTGGGTAGGCCTGAGCGTGTTGTGCGTCCTTAGTTGCAGGGGTGGCGGGAGGCGAGCTGCCCACTGACCACTCATGCCCCCGCTGTCATAGAGGGCAGATCAACTGTCTGACAGCAAGTGGAAAAGGTGGAAGCAGCCGGGGTCTGAAACAGATAAGACTGCCAATCGCTGATGTAGCAGGGATCTAGAGTAAACCTGCAGCCCTCCTTCCCTTCCTAAAGCCCTTTCACAGGCACTGAGCCTTTACACAGTAACTAAACCGGGGGAAAAATAAAGTTTTCTGTGAAAATGATTGACTGGGCTCGTGTCTAATAGGTGTCAGTCTTTGAATGTGTTCATCCCGGATCGAAAGGTTGGCTGCAAAACTTGTCTGACGCTCCCTACCTTGTTATTGTACGGGTAGTTCGCTTGAGTGGATGGCAATTATCCAGGATGACAGACACTAGTGTTTACTCCCCTGGTGCCGTGGAGGCCTTGCGTCACGGCATACCAAGAGACAGCCGGCACAACGAGGCCAAATGTGCGAGTAGAGTCCCGCTGAAAGGCCTGGTGACAGACAAATGCCCATCACGTCCCCCAGGGAAGACGCAGCGCAGGGATAAAAGATACCAAACAAAGTAGCGTCCCACCGCACCCCCACCACCACCACCAACCACTCTTTCCCCGGGCCCCTCCCCTCCAGCACCCCACCCCTCCATTAGAGTTCAAGCCCTCACATCAGAGAGACCCTGCAAAAGACCCTCTGTTCTCCCTCCCTCGCCCCCCCCCCTCACCACACAGACTCCTATTCCTGCCCTCCTCTGCCTCTTCTCCTACCTCTGCTGTTCTCTCTGTCTGTCCTCCATTTCTCTTCCCCCTATACTCAGAAGACAGCTTCCTCAAATCGTTTCACCTGCCAGGTTCACATACAACTATCAACCTGGTTTAAACCAGTTTTAAAAATAAAAAAGATGCCCAGATTATGGATCCACAACCAATCAGACATTTTAAGATTTTGCATCTCAACAAATGCAGGTTTCTTGACCAAATTCAGGTTTCTTCCACATCCATTTCTAGATTTTACGATAGCTACTTTGTGTGGGCTGAAGGAATGTGAGTTCAAGGCTTTCCTCCCTTATGTTAATTCTGTTCACTTCCATCCGACTGTGTTCTGGTTGTGTGTGTGTTGGTGTGACCCCGTGTTTCTGGCGGAGTTCAGGGAGGGGAGGAGGGGTTGATTGGAGGAGCGGCTCCTCCTGGCCTCTCTTGTCTACCCAAGCAGAACCCGGTGATCCGGTGAACCTCCTGACGTTGACATGCAGATCTGAGGCCTTCGGAGGAGCGATGACAGCTGTCATGGCTACGCGATAAAGTGAAGGAAATAAAGAAGGTGAAGAAGACGGTAAGGGAGGAGGAGGGGAACGAGAAGAAAAAAAGAAAAAAAAAGAAGGAGAAGCAGCAACTTTAATAGTTTTGTGCTGAGGACACTAAGATTGCTTTTGGTGTGTGTGTGTATGAAGGTGTGTGTGTGAATGTTTGGGGGTTAGGAAGGAGGAATTCTGCAACTCAGCATAAAACGCAGCATATTGAGAGATGAATAGAGTCTTGTGAGTGACCAGTTGAAACACCGCGGTGCTGCAGGCGGTTCTGCCTGCTTTGTTTGGATGCTAATATGCTGATGTGATAGCAACACACAATGAAGGGGTCCTCCTCACCCTTTGATACCCCTTGGTAGCATCCCTGCGTGTTTTTCCACTAGCCTGGCACAACAAGGCAGTATCCCTCAGAGAGTAAATGAGGCCCTTGTGTTGCAGGCTGACCTGCAGGCACCGGGGAGGCATTAACATAAGCACATGGGTGATATCTAAGCATTGTGCCGCTCGTGCTTTTGTGCATAAGAAATGATGACGCCGGTATAATGGAGCCTGTAATGGGAAATGCAGTGTGGGACTGTATTGTGTTTCTCTAAGGGATTGTGGTGTGGCCCTCTAATGACTGGAGACAGTGGTGTGTAATGTGAGGCTGTGATTATTGTTGTCTTCATTAAAGTAGAGAAAGAAGCGTTTCTCAGTAATATAGGACAGCTCGTTTGGCTTTGCTGAAGACCATTGGTTAATCATGTGATTGTTTTGACTAACACTTATGTTTGGGCTTTGAGATGGACATTCACTCTCGGCGGACTTTGTCTTCAACCCATGGCCTGATCGCAGCCTTCCTCCAGAACAGAGTTCTGTTTAACAGAGCCTGCCTGCATCTCCCAGGGTCGGGGTGAAAGGTCACAGAGCGGATGGGAGGTTGGGGCTGTGTGGGGGCGAACTTCAGGGAGACCCCAGGCAGGAAATGGACAGGAGGGGATCAAAATGAGCGATGGAGAGACCGAGTTCAACGAGAAGTGTGTGTGTGTGTGTGTGGGGGGGTGTGGGGGGGGGGGGGACCTCAGAAAACACAGCGGACCAGGAGGGAGGCCCCTCTCACGTTTCATTTTAATAGCGCAGGGCCATTTTTCTCCCTTTGCTCTCAAGCACAGGCCCAGCCATTAGGGCCTCTCCGTAGCATGTGGAAACCTCGAGCTATTAAAAACACAATTTGCACTGTCAGCTCCTATGAGCCAAATCTATGGCCTGCCCCGATCCCCCCCCGCCCCCAACCTCACCCCAACCCCCACCACCACTCCCTCCCCTCAGCCTCCACTCTGACACTTTTTTTCATCTTCTTTTTTTGCAACAACTTTCCAGGCCAGCATAACCATGATGCGTTAGCGGCGGCAGGTCCATTACGTGTCCCCGGCCTGCGCAGCCCTGCATTAAGCTAATATTATCTATTCCCAGAGTGGCCCCGGCCCTTTCACACAACCCATCTATTATTCATCCCCCAGCTCACAGCTAATGTTTGCTTTGAATTATTTAGACGTATCTTCATTTATCAATAAACATAAATGTTAAACAAAGAATGCTGATGAGGAGCATGAATTATACTGTAAAAAGTTTATGAGATTATTCGGAGGGCATGTTGTGATTTATAGACATGATATTTACCCGTAATGTTTCGAAGGGAAGGACAGGAGACATCACAGACCGAACAAAGGGAGGAGGAGGGTGGGATTCCATCGGCTAGCTGGCAGTTCTTTGTGTTTGGTGGTCAATACGTGTCTGCACTTAGCAGTCAATGAGGAAATATACTGCATTTCTCAGGCAGATATTAAAATCGAACTAGCTGTTCAGCATCCTCTGCGCAAAATAAAAGCATTATCGTCATAACTTCGGATGAAGGGAAACACCGGGGTGTTTCATGCTCTGTTGTCAAAACCTCCAATGTAAGAGTCTGAGTTACAGGTGTATACCCCCCTGCCGTGAGAGGTAAATGACCCAGCTCCTATGCCTGTGTCCAACCTGGTAGATGCAGGACCATGGAGACATGTTCGGGGCCTTGCACTGGGGCCCTGCGCTGAACGAGAGGTTTATCCCGTCACAGGCTTTGACTAATGGGGCAAAACAAGGCAAACGTCACCGGCCCCCCTGTACAAACACATTTGGGGTATTATGGATGACCCATGGAGGCAGGAATAACACAAGACCTGCGGGCTGAAGGGAGTTCAGCGTGGGGCGGCGGGCCGGGCGGACGCCGGCTTCACACAGGCACTCCATAACACCTCCGCTCTGGAATGCTGGGAATTCCCCTGTCTCGCTTAGCCTGTAGAAGGTGAGCTGTAAGGCACGAGGACATGGCTCCAGTCTTAAGATCCACGGAGGGAAATGACTGACTCTGTTACAGACAGGAGAGACAGGTGTATGGTGTTGTGCTCTGGACAGTGTTTCAATCCAGAGACGCCAAGAGATTCCACTGAGCGCAAAACCCAAGAAGACCATCCTCCCTGCCTGCTCCACCGTCCACTGTACCATCCGCACCACCTCCATCTTCCATCTCCTCCACCCTGCCGCCTCCTCCATCACTCACTCTCCTTCCTCCCTCATCCTCCTCCCTCCCTCCCCCCCTCCCTCTTTCCCTCATCCTGCCTCCCTTCCCTCGTCCTCTCTCCTTCGTCCTCCCCCCTCTCCTCTCCAGTGTTGGGTAAACAGGGCGGAACCTCTCATCAGCGCGACTAAGCTGCCGTCTCCTGACAGAAAGCTGAAGGAGTGATTTCAGGTTTCAAGTGAGCAGCTTTCACACTTAATTACCCCGCTGATGGCCGGGGCAGGTGTGAAGAAAGGAGAAGGTGGAAACCCTCGACGGTGCGCCGCCATTTCAAGCCGAGAGGGCGCAGGTGCGCCGCAACGTTGTGGCTTTGCCGTTTGCTTAGCAACAGAGTTCCACTCACTCACCTAGAGCTTGTTGGTTTTGTAGGCTGAGTATCGTTCTCTCCTCACCTTCGTAGATGAAGACTGGAAAAAGGCTTGAAGATCCTACAGACAGATGTCTCAGTGTTCCATTGGATGTGTTGTGCTGAGGAATGCAACATGGCACAGACCAGGCTGAGCCCACCCACTCATACCAAGAAAATCCCCTCCTGGGTCAGTACCCATGCAGAAGACAGGGGAGAAATATCTGGGGTTTATGATCTCATCCAATCCCACTTGCAGTCTGATACAGGCGGTGCATTTTCCAGGAGAACTCTGTGGAACAGTACGGAAGCTCGTAGCCACGCTCTCAGGAAGACATGCTACCTCAGGGACGGCTAAATACCACTGTCGACTTCACCCCTATGAGACTCTCAGGAAGTTAGCTGCTAAGCCGCATTTAAATATGAGCTAATCATCCTGGTGTGAATGTGGCTCTCATCTGACGTTCACGCTGGGAGGTCAGGGACTGTGAGCCTAGGCGGGAGACTGTTTCACACTCTCTCTCTCTCTCTCTCTCTCTCTCTCTCTCTCTCTCTCTCTCTCTCTCTCTCTCTCTCTCTCTCTCTCTCTCTCTCTCTCTCTCTCTCTCTCTCTCTCTCTCTCTCTCTCTCTCTCTCTCTCTCTCTCTCTCTCTTTCGTTCACACACACACACAAATTCTCCCGACACATGCATTCATACGCACACAGACATAAATATATATATAGACACACACACACACACACGCATACACACACTTGCCAAAAGCAGACCCATTAACAGTCATCAATGCTCTGGTAGGCTCCCCAGGTGTCACCAGAAACCCGATCTCTGGTGTGCTGAGAGCCTGGCGCTCACCTCCTCACAGAGCCAGCCGGCCGCCTCTCCTCCAGGCCACAGCGGGGTTTCCTCTGGTTTGCCACCCAGGCAGCAATGCACGGCTTGGGGAGGAGTGTGTGAATGATTCACGTCCTGAAAATTACAGAGTCTGTTCTCTCATACACGCCAGCTGACGTTCCAGAGGCCGGGGCTGAGGCTGGCGGCCCCCTACGATGGTCCCCGGCCTCCAAGCTCCAGAGTTGCTCAAGGCCTGGTGGAGGTTAGTCATCAGAGATTCATTCCATCTTTTGGTTTCATTCAAAACCAAGCTTTGACTAAATTGTGGTTTGGTCTTGGCATATATTTGTGTTGTTATGTTGGTCGATAGTCTAGCTGGTGTTCATTTTCAATCCAACATTATCTTTTCATCTGCGCTAATTCAATCAGAGGCTACAGAAGCCAAAATTGTGGTTTCCCAATGGAGCTTTGGATATGCATCTGGTGGCAATGCGTTGTCAAATTCTTTGCTAGTTCAGGAAAAGCCATTGAGGGAAGCCTTAGAACAAGTAAATCATTATTGACTCAGAGCTCTTTTTCAGCTACAGTCATCAGAGGATGGTAATAGTCTTGTTCTTAAAGTGAAACCTGGAGGCTGTTGTGGATGAGTCTGGGACGAGGTTGGATATTATTGTACAGCAGTCCGAGTTGATGAATTGGAGGGAGGAACATTGCTGTAAGGGATCTTTGATTTTCCAAATCTCCTCTTGGTATATTGCTGGTACTGTACATGAGCTCTGGTTTTAATCGAGAAACTACACACGGTGGACTTTGAGAAAGAACGTTAGGAAAAGCAATTAGAAGAACAGTAATAGAATGGAACTGAAACATCTGCTTCTTTTTTTAAAAGAGAAGAAAAAACTTGTCAGGAAAAGGAAAGTAAAGCATAAAGTGCTGAAATGGTGAGAAAGTGATATGTACACAGAAGTGTGTTGTTTGGAGGGGGGGGAACAGGGATGCAGAGTAGTGACTGTACCGTAGCACTGATCTATGAGAACCAATGATGCAACCTGCTCCCAAGGCACTCTGGGATGCATTTAGGGCGTGCATGGGGAAAACCAGGCGGGTGTATTACCAGGAAAGATAAATCTATCTCATTAATCCTTTATTCTCCCAGGCTGGGAGGCACTTCTGAAGAGCTGGGAGAACGTACAGCAGAAACAGCCTCGTACACCGGGATCCTTCACGCAGATGGGCAGAGGGGAAGAGAAGGGGAGTGGAGGGAGGGAGGGGGGGAGGGAGGGAGGGAGGGGGGGAGGGAGGGAGGTAGGGAGGGAGGGAGGGAGGGAGGGAGGGAGGGAGGGAGGGAGGGAGGGAGGGAGGGAGGGAGGGGGGGAGGGAGGGAGGGAGGGGGGGAGGGAAGCTCTGTGTCAATCTGTGCATCATTAGACAACGCAGCGACTACAAGAGGAAGACTCTTGTAGAGGGATTACGAAGATGCAGCTTTTGCTATCGAATGATCAATGATGTCTTTGTCTCCTTTGGAAGAACATTTATATATATACATATATATAAGTCTTTCTATTGTCGTCTTTGAAGTCACACATGCTGTAGGAAAACAAATGAGAATTATGAATTAATTTGAAGCTGTGGAATGTTAGACTGCCTCCAAAGTTAAGTGCAGATATATAAATTGTTGAAAATATTGTTTTGCAGCAGTCATGTAGATTATGTTTCTTTATAGCTATATATATAAAAAAATACATGTTGACTACGTCAATCGCCTGATCAATAACTAACTGACATTCCTCAGATCTCTCCAGTGTGGATCTGAAAACTGCTGTTCACTTAATCTCCTTTCGTTCAGCTCCAGCACAAATTAGCACCAGAAAACAGGGAGTCCATAAAACAGATAAGGAGGTCATAACATTTTTACCAGCCTGTAGAATCCTACTGAGAGCTTTAGAGGGGGTCGTGAAAGTGTAACAGTTGGGGGTGGGAGGAGCAGAGGGCAGCCTCGACAGGGGCTTTTCTATGGGCTACTGTGTCAAAACTGCGGCACCAAAAAATCTGATGAATTCAAAGTGTTTTTCTTCTTTTTGGAAGCAATCTGCCTCAGAGTGGACCTATTTGAATTCAGGCAGCTAGAGTTTTTGGAAAAGAAACTTGAAAAAGATGTTAAGCCACAGATAATACAAAAGGAAGAGACAAATAGAGCTGAAACTTGAGTTGATTACCACTTCAGCTCCTGGACCAGACTGCTCATTTGAGAACATGCTGATATCTGATCCACCTGAACCTCAGATGTACCCCAGGATAACACCAAGTGGATTCCTCAGGAGAACACCAGAAACCAAATGAAAAGAAATTCAAAAAAAGAAGAATTCACCTCAGCATGAAGTGTGCACACTTCAACCTGTTTCATAGAACTTTGTCTCCACATCCCATAATAATCCTCCAGTTTGAGGATTTGACATGTGCAGTGCTGCTGTGTAAAAGAGCGCCTCCTCTGCCCCTCTGCCGTCAGGAAAGGTGCGTGTCTGACTTTAGGGGAGTGAAGGTGAGTGGAGAAGGGCGAGGAGATGAGGTCTAGGAGAAGAGGTCCAGCAGCTCATGCTAGCGCACAGACAGCTGGGAGGGCCCCCGCGTGTGTGTTGACAGGTAAAGGCGCTATTACTAATTTATGTCTCTCTCTCTTTTTAGTCTGGCCTTAAGAGCAGGGGAGGCGTTGTCTGGGAGCCTGGGTTGGATGTCGGCCCTGTCAACCTTTCATTCCACCTGTCAGCTCCGAGACGGACGTACAAGCGCTTGTTTGCCCTTCCTGTGGTCTTCAGCCGCGTCGCCGTGACAGGCTGCGGGGAAGGAAACGGGGCGAGGGGGCTCGTCTCGGGGCGCCCCACCCACGCTACGCTACTGTGGCTTGGCTAACAGTAAGGGGCTCTTCCTTCCAAAGTCAAGTCAAGTGATTGAAACGGCCCCTCCTCTTCCTCTTCCTCCTGAGACGTCATTTACTCCTGTAAAACGGAGAGAGCGCGGGAGGGTGAGTGAAGGGCCGGAGACAGAGAGACAGGAGCAGAGAGCAGGAGGAGGGAAGAGTGAAAATATTCATCCATCCAGGATGAGAGGTGTGAAGTGTGTCTCAGTTGTGTTAACACCCCACACCGTCACCACCAACTGTTCAGACAGGGACTCAAGCCATAACTGTAAACGGTATCAAAGTCACTTTCATCAACATGGCATTGCACTATAAAAGCACACTCAATCAGATGAGAAATGTGCACGTTCACCCAAGTTGCGGGGTAGCTAACTGCTTCCTGTGCTACAGTTTCCTGTATTCACCACGATCACTCCCAAAGTAACCAAGAAGAGGTTTCTGAGTTCATGAAAAGCTGTTGTGATAGGTTCTTATATGAAATGTGTCAAAATGTACAAGATGTGTAATCAAAGTTGAAATATCTGCCATCATTAAGACCTCACTCATGCTATAAAATGTCCCAAATCCCTCAAATTCGTGTGTATCTCAGCATTGATTTCGAATTGCAAGTGCTCGACATGAGTGTAGCTGTAGCCAAATCCACGTAACGGCATGAGATTATAGCTTTGCAAAACCATGGAAATAAATCTATCTTTCTACAGCCTGGGCTTTGAGGTTTGTGGAGTTGGAGGGACACTGGTTGTTGGACAAGCATGAAAGCTTCAGTCTTTATTTTGCTTACTTGCTGAAGTATTAAGACTTCCTCTTTGAAAACCCACGAAAGGTTTAACGATAAAACCAGAGAAACACAGTGGGCAAGGAGCAGCTGGACATGTTTGTGGCTCTGGAGCTTTCTCTAAAGTGAACTGTTCAACTTCAGAGCAAAGTCAATCGGGCATACTGCATTGTGAGTAAGAAAAACATCCCTTCCCTGACTAGTCAATTGAGAATCACGTACATATTGTATAATCAGCTCACACACCTTACATTTGGTTGAATCTTGCGCCCGGTATGTGAAACACAGAGATGAATCAGACGGCTGTCTGTGATCAGTCCACTGGCAGCCATGGATGTAGCGAGAGGGGTGGAGACGGTGTCTCTCCCACTCTCTGTCAGCCTGTATGGAATCCTGCACCCTGGAACTTCACAATGAGCCTTTGTTTTGGTCGACTCCAGCCCTCCTCTAGCTCACCTGTCATCCTTTGATCACAGCAGGCCCTCTGTCTCTCTTTCTTTCTATTGCCCTCTCCCTTACTCTCTCTGCCCCCCCCCTCCTCTCCCTCCTTCTCTTTTTCTCTCCCTCTGTCTTTCTTGGTTTCTATCTCTACCATGAAGCTGGCAGTAGCTCTGTTTGGGACCGTGTTTGGTATGATGAGCAGGAGTAATCTATCCACCCCCTTCAAGGGCATTCCTTTCACCTTCCGCCAATCCCCACCCCCCTTCCCCCCCTCCAAACACACCCCAGTCAGGGACCTCTTCTGCCCCCCTTTCCCAGGCAGCAGGCCCCCACAGCCTCCCTCTGTCAATGGGCTAGCCATGCTAAGCTATGGGATGTCACAACAACATGCCAGTCCCTCACCTGGGCTTAGCCCTGCAGGAATGCTCAGCATTTAAAGGTATGTTTAAACAGACTTGAGACAGGGTTCTGTTGCTTGGGGATGCTTAGCCCATTACAAGTGACTGGGAACGACCTGGACACTGATAGAGGGGAGGATGACAGGTTTGTATCCTGTTGAAGGAAGAGTTGAAGCACCTGTGTGATTCTCACTTCCTGTGAGATTGTTTTTCTAACCAGTCTTGTCGCTTTGCCTCTCAAAACAGATTAGAACTTCATGAAAAATTCTAGGTTCTGGGAGATTACTGTTGAGAGGTTGTGTTTTTTTGCTGTCGTTGGACTCATTTGATCTTATCCAAACAAACAGAACCGCCTCCAATTTAAGCTTCACTCTGAGCTGATGCTGTATTTTCAGACCTTCATTGATTTAACCCCCCCCCCTCCACACACACACAAACAAACACACTTGCCGCTGGCCAAGTCTCCACCTCACCCCTCTCCCCCTCCCTGCTGGCCTCCTCCAATCCCAAGCCTGCCTCTCCCTATGTTGGAGATCACACTCAGGAAGTGTCCGTCGCGGGCAGGCGCAGGACCCCCGGTGCTGTTGGCCAGGCCTCAGATGCCCCCGCACACGCCCCCTCCTGTCGATAATATGGATGTAATCCAGGGGCATTTCTGAGTGATCCGCCTGTCGGCCGCGCGTAATGACAGGCAGAGAGGCCCCTGATTGGATCTGCACTACAGCGGGGTCGGCCGTCACGGCAACCAGCCAACGTAGCCCAGGCATTGATGAAGTGTCACAGACTTCAGCGCTTTGATTAGCCCTTCGACTAATGCCATGCTAAGCAGAAACATTACCCTGCCCCCCAGCAGCTACGCAGCTCTGGGGGCTAGGGTGGGGGGGTAGTGGAATTGGGGGGGTAGGGGGGTTGTGGGGTGGGGGGGGGGTTGGTGGTGAGGGGGGCACGGCTGGGAGAGAGGAAGAAAATATACTCTACAGGGAAATTAACCAATGCGGATGAAATGGTGAACCAAGGAAATTCTTGGATAAATTAACAACGCAATTACATTACATGACACGCCGCAAGATGGATGAGGAAAACTTGGCCGGTATTATGTTCTGTTTTCCAAATTGCAATTTATTTGAGGGCTCTAATGGATACCGTATTAAAACATCTTGGGCCCCGGTCAGGTTTCATTGTGTGTCACCCAGACGTGATTGATGACCCTCTCTTCCCCGCCCAGCAGCCCCTCCCCACCATGACTCACCCCTCCCTCACCCCCATCCCACCCCCACTCACTAACCAACCACCCCTGGTGCATTCTCTGCAGATTTGCTGGGAATTTTAAACATTAGCTACATTTATATGGATGCAGGAGTAAGCAATTGATTTTCTTATCACTTAATTTCCGTGCTCGCTCCTGCAACAAGACGATAAATTCAGGAGCTACTTGAGTCAGAGTCTCTCTCTCTCTCTCTCTCTCTCTCTCTCTCTCTCTCTCTCTCTCTCTCTCTCTCCCTCCTCTCGTTCCCTCACCTCATGGTACATTTCTATCAATAATGCCATTTGTCTGTAATCTGCACTCTCCCTCGTCTTTCTCCATCTTCTTCTGATCTTGCTGGCGTGTTTCATGTGCTTTTGTTCCAGTCTCTCTGATAGCCCCGGCCCGTTCCCTTTAAATGAAAATATAATCGAAAGTATTTTTATTGCTGTAGCAAATGCATTAGTGTGTCAGGGACATCTGGAAGTGATCTCCTTCCAGCTTGCCCAGTTATGGCAATATCAATGCAACTTTATTTTACCCTTCATAATTACTCACAGGACAGTGAAAAACCACATGCTGTCTGCTTTGAACTGGGGAAGCGACTCTGTCGCAGACGGTCCCAGATGAACGCGACGAACGTGGGCAGCTCCCTCCTTGATGTCCTTTCCCCCCTTTTCATCCTCTCCCTTCTTCTGTCTCGTCCTCCAGTCTCGCTCAGGGCGCATGTACTTTAGGTTAGGTGGCTGGGGGCATTCTGGGGAGGAAAAGGTTAACGAAAAGGTTGACGAATAAATCAGGTCTGTGGAGGAGCCCGTCTCCTTGATGATGACATCATCATTAAGCGCTCTGCTGACCCACCAGCTTTAAAGAGCTCGGCGTTTTGTTTTCGTGTTTGTTGCAGACGAGCGCCAACGGATAAATAATGAATGAGAAGCTTGACGGGACACATATCTCCGTTCGAGGAAATGGCTTTAATGCAGTCTCCCCCAATCAGAAAGAATGTGAGAAGCAGAGCATTGAGAAGGATGTTCTACCAATGTTCATAACCGTGTTAACTCTACTGTAGGGCTTATTGCTTCACCAGTGACCTAGTTTAAGTGCGACAGGGGAAAAAAGCTGATATTAACATTTCCTCACCTGTGTGAAGGGAACTAGGAAAAAAGACAACAATATTTTGTCATTATTGTCATTATTGATTTATTGTCACAGCCCATCTGTGCAACTGGGAAATGTTTTGTCACAGCAGTGTGTCTTATTCATTCTAAATAATCCAAAAACAGTAAGGGAAAAGGTGAACTGAAAATGTTTGAATGAAAGAATTTACTTTGAACATGATGTTTTCACTGGTCTTATCCCTTTTTAAGTCATAGTCTTACCCACAGACATTATGGAGATATACTTCCCAAACCTTTTCTCAGGCCGCAAAATTGCTTTGCTTACACATTCCCTGAACATTTGAATTGAAGTGATTATTTGTACTTTTTGGAAAGGATATAGGCAGAAACTACTTTGTATGCAGCACCATGAAGTTCCTCTCTATGCACTTTGATTTTTGCTTTGCAAAAACCTTGAAACGTAACTTACCCAATCTTGTCCTAATTCCCTATTTATTTACATATTGCAGACAGAAGTGTTCTCATGGTGGTTTTGAGGAAGATTCGCCATGACTTTCCACTCTACCGGGTCTCCATGGTTAAGAACAAGAAGGAATCAGAAGGTTTTTTTTGGCGGGCGTCAGGCTTTTAGAGGGTTTGTCTAAACAGAGTTTGGGGTTTGTAAATAGAGGAGGTTATCGGGCCATCGCGCCCTCCAGATGGCTGCTGAGACAGACCACCTGCTATGGGAATGCCTCCACTGTGAACGCAGGGTGGAAATGGTGGTCAGGCCCTGCTCACACACTCTGGGAATCTGGTATCTCCCAACCATTTACTTGCTTTCATTTGCTCTCTCTCTCTCTCTCTCTCTCTCTCTCTCGCTCTCTCTCTCTCTCTCTCTCTCTCTCTCTCTCTCTCTCTCTTACACACACACACACACACACACACACACACACACACACACACACACACACACACACACACTGGTCCTCCCTCTCTCTCTCACATCATCTTGTTTAACACGGCCCAAATGAGGATGTGAGGGAGTTCTCCCCTCTTCTTCCTTTTCCTTTACAACAGATTCCCCTGGGAATCACCCCCCTCCCCCCCTCCTCTGTATTTCCCTTTCTTTCCCCCCTATCCATCTCCCCAGCCCTCAACCCTGCCCCCAGGAAAAAAAAACAGCTGGACAGAGATAGCTGCAGGTCCAGACCCGTCATGTAAAAAGATGACAAATCTTTTGAAGAAGTGGGCAGAAGGGATGAGGAAGGAGTGAGATTTAAAAGAAAAACATAAACAAAGGTGTTTTCATATGGCGGTCGCCGGTGGGGGTTATAGCAAGTGGAAGGGTGCAAAAAATATTGCTTACAATACAAACCCCATGAAAAAAAAACCCTGAGTCTGAGGCAGGAAGCATAAGTGTGCTTTCTAAAAGCTGAACTCAAAGGACCTCTGTTTTTCTGTTTTCATGTGTCTGCTGGGGTTGACAGGACAGTAACAAAGGCTGTTCCTTTGCGACTGTAGTAAATGTTCTTAGACAAATATGATTGCAGGATGAAAACATGACATTAAGCGAATTTATAGAAAAATACCCAAATATTTGTCCATCCAAACCCCCGGGGGGAATCTGGCCCCAGCCCCTGCAGCACTGTCTCTGTTGAGACCACGACGATCTGTTCATCACCCTATCGCCTGTTTTGACACTTGCCTTTGATCAATAGAGTCTGTGCATTGTGGTTGAACACACGGCCGTTCCCCACAACCGTTTAAGAGGTCACGCCGAGCGCCACTGTACATCAAAACAGCCCGCCGAGCCCCCACCACATCACCCGACATGACACATTGAGACAGCGCTGACCACAACAATGGGCCAGCGTCTTTGATGGGGGGGAATTCCAGAGTGTTTATTTACATCGTCCGTCTGTCCGTCAGCCTGCGTGGAGCGCCAGGGACTTTGAAGTAATTGTGGGGTAGCGGTGGTGCTGAATTGTGATGACTCATGCCTCCCAGGAAGTAGGCAGGCAGGCAGCCATGTTGTAAACGCTTGCAGGAGGGGACGAGCCGGAGGAAGAGACACAGCCGTACCTGATCAGAAGGAACTTTCTCTCCCAGTCCCAACACCCAGTTGCAGTGTGGTCCCTGTGTTGTGTGGAGTACCATGTCTGGCTTAGCTATGGTTTGGAACATCAGTGTAGGCTTGGACTTCCATTCAAAGGATTTCAGATTGGGGACTTCTCTGCTTGTCGTAAAGATGAACAGGAAGTTATTCCCTAGTCCTGCTGATGTGCTGTAGCAGGGTATGATGAGTGGGGGAAATTAACGATTAGGAAAAAAATGGTGGAGCAAGGTCCCTAGATAATATGTTATTGACAAATCCTATCACAAACCCCCCACAACCACACACACACCACACACACACACACCACACACACACACCACACACACACCTCACCGCAGACACACAGCCGACCCCTTCATCCCACAGCGTTAATTAAGGCTGAAAGGTTACAAAAGGTGGGAGCCAATAACAAGGCCACATATTACATCTAAGTTGCCTCTTCTCCTTACACCCTCTCAATAATTCATGCTATCAGAGAGCAGAGGAGGAAATGGCCGCCCACACACACCCACCCCCCTCACCCCACCCCCCCCCCCACCTTCCTCCTGCGCTTTAGCCTGGATCGACTGTCCTCAGGACTGTATCTAGGTAAGGAAGTGTGCACGCGTGCAACACGACATACAGTACCAGAGAAAGCCTCATAAATAAATATGGTGACTGTTAATGGGGTTTAATATTACTCGTCCTCCAGTCCCTAGCCTCCTCCTAGTGTGACCAGCCTGACATACGAGTGCAAGGGTGGGGAGCGGGGAGGGGGGGCGGGGGGGCAGGCTACGTGTCCCCGAGACAGAGGATACGGGCACCAGCTATCCCGCAACACGACTTCTTTATCTTCATCACCTTCTACCTTGTTTCAAGGTGGCTGCGTTTTTTCTTTTTCTTTCTTTCTTTCCTTCTTTTTTTTTTCTTTTTTCTTTTTTGCTGGAGATGTATTCTGTCTTTTTTTGTTTTGTTCGTTTTTACCTGTGTTCCTTGTGTCTGCATCCCCGTCCACTCTTGGTTCTGTCTTGACAGATAGCCATGTTTGGGCCGGGGCCTTGTTTACAGATTTCTATCAGTGTTTGCATGTCATTACACCTGCAGTTACCCAGACCCTCGTTCTGGAAGGAGGTTCTGTTTGTCTTTGGTTCTGAATAGATTTCCATGCGTTGGAAGCCTGATAGGCTGAATCAAGTCCTCTTCGATAACACAAGCCAGACACAGACAAGGAAAGATTGTGTACGCTTTGATATGCCTTTTTTCTTTTTTTACATGGTCTGTATTCTGTCCTCTTTTGGTCATTATTTTCTGGATCGTTTTTTTTACATTACATATTTTACACTTCAATAGAAGTCGTTCCAATGTATTTTGAAACACACTGTTAATCCAGACAGCGTACAGATCCTGTTGAGCCACGCTAATGTAAACTATGCAGAGTTCATGTTTACGTCAGCAATGATAAGCATCATAAATTCAAACTGCATCTGGTCTCCATGCAACGGTTTATTTTGTCCAGTAATTTATATTTTCCAGTAATACTGTGGAAATTATATCTCAACCACATTCCTTCCATCAGACAATCTAACATAACAAATATGGTTTACTTTAAATTAAATAGATATATTCTAAAATATTAAAATATAAACAATGTCTTAGCAAATACGTTCCCCTAAAATTATACTTTAAGATACAGGTGAAATTGTATTTATTATTGTATAAATTTGTATTATTCCTTAAAAAAAAAGAAAAGATCTAATGAAGTAAGAAAGAAAGTTTGAAAGACAAGCTCTGTATGTGTTGCATCTCATTGTGTCTGCACTGTTTTCTCTCCACCATAAACCAGTGAAAGCCTGCTGGATTGCATGCCTGTATCTCCCCCTCCAGGACAACTTGCATATGGTCTCTCTTTATCTCTTTCCGTACACATGCTGGGAGTAGAACTGGAACTAGCTGGTCTCCAACATATTTCATCCCCAGCCCCAGCCTCACCTCGATCCTCATCTATAATGTTAGCCCAGCCTCAGACTCATTCTAACTCCATCCCCAGCCCCAGGCCCAGTCACAGCCGTAAACCCAGCCCCAGCCCCAGCCCAGCCCCAACCTCATTCTCAGCCCCAGCCCAGCCCCAGCCCCAGCCCAGCCCCAACCTCATTCTCAGCCCCAGTCTGAGCAGATAACAAGTGAGCGCTCTGCCCGGATGATGGATGGGGCTGAGTCGCGGGCTTGTCAGGAGAGGGTGCAGGGCCATATGGAACTGGCATATGGACCTCATACTGGGAGACGGGCTGAGAGGATGGGAGTGACAGAGATATACATTAAAAACACTGCTCTGCTCTTAGAAATGCAAGGTTCATCAGTTTAGAGGGGGTATCACTTAGTGACGCTGCCTCTGTGAGATTCCAGGCAGACAAACACAGGCAGATGCAGGAAATGGGCCTTCTGTTTGAGACTCCAGGAGTGTTCACAATTTAGTCAAACTCATTCCACATTAGCCTTGTCTCTAATTGTTCAGTAATGATGCCATTTGAAAGAATACGAGGAGTTTTCAAATCATTATTTACACTTTTTTATGTTTAAAGGTATTTTCTAACTGGAGGTCTGCAGTGAAATTTAATTAGCTGCACGCTCTCACCAGTGCAGAACTGTAGGTATGAATGAATAATTCCATGATCAGTCTATTTTTACCCTTTCATCTGTGTGTGTGTTTGTGTGTGTGTGAGTGCCTGTGTGTGTGTGTCCATGTATGTGTCGGTCCACCCGGGTGCCCTGTGGTGTATGTGCAGGCCCTGAGGAACTCTGTTTGATTGTTTAAAACCCTTCTTAATTGGTGCTTTGTCTGTGTGCTCCTAAATGAGCTGGGACACCCACAGAGGAGGTTCCTGCGGAGCGCGTGGGCCGTTTGACAGCCCCCACGGTGGGGCCTGTCCCAGCACCCCTCAAACTGCCAGCCGCATGACAGCGGCCCATTCTACACCACCCCGGCCAATTAAAACTCAGCTGTCAGGACCAGATATTATACCGACACTGCGTGACTGAGTGTGACTGTGAGAGAGCGAGAGAGAGAGAGAGAGACAGAGAGAGGGCGAGAGGGAGAGAGAGACAGAGAGAGAGAGAGGGAGAGAGACAGAGAGAGAGGGAGAGAGAGACAGAAGCGCTCGTTCCGTGCATGTGTGTGTGTGTAAGTGCGCGCGTACGCGGGTGTCCGTATTCATGTGTGTGTGTATGCAATCATTAAGGGGTTTTCTCTCTCCCCACCCGAGGCTCCCAGTGTATGTCACCACGCCTGTGTCACCAGGTGTGTGCTGCCCCTGTGTCCATGTGTGCTCCGGCATGGTCCATCACCAGTGACTGTGTCCAGCCCTGTGTGTTTTTGTTTGAGGCCACAGTTTTGGAAAGGGTTGTGGGGTTTGGGGTGAAAGGGGTTGGGGGCATTCAGGTAACTGACAGCCTGGCTGGATAGGGTTATGCACACAGCAATTGTGTAACTTGCTGTAATCACTTAGGACAAGGCCATTACACAATTTCTTGTTTTTGTGTCTGTAGGCCAAAGTCAATACTCAAAGTGCAGTGGTGAGTGGAGGTGATCCGGGTGTTTTTATTAAAGGTTGCATATATGGGTTTCCTTTTCTCTTTTTCTCTCTCTTTCTGTGATCAGACCTGGATCTTACAGGGCCGGCAGCACAAACCATCGCTCACCATCACATGTTCAGACGTGTATTGTGCCCCAATAGAACGCGAAACTGATCAATACAGACTTGATACATGGCTGTACATGTTATAATGTTATAGGTAATAATGACAGCTGCAGTCATTTCAATCAAATGTTTCCACAAGCATTATGGAAAACCTCAAAAAAACATATTCAGTGTTTTTATTCATTATGTGTTGGTCAAACTTCAACTCAATTCTTCCATTATCTGAGATTTTCCAAGAATAACAAAGCTCAATCAAAACCTCGCCCGTCTGCCAAATACAGATTTGTAATCTGAGATTGAGACCTAGGGCAAAGATTAATTTTAATCCCTGCCACCGGCAAAAATACAGTTATTGGAAA
The DNA here is from genome assembly GCF_963692335.1 of Osmerus eperlanus. NCBI lineage: Eukaryota > Metazoa > Chordata > Actinopteri > Osmeriformes > Osmeridae > Osmerus > Osmerus eperlanus. Next base: position 8,701,989 of record NC_085026.1, on the reverse strand, counting down.
CGTCTCACCTCTACATAATCATGTTCTAACTGCACGCAAAACGCTCACCTCACAAACATAGAAAGGCCCGCCCACTCCTTAACAAAGAGGATAGTCTTACAGCCTGCTCTCAGGATTGAATGTGTTGCATGGACGTAGAGGTTAAGGTAAGGTATACTGCACATGTGCCATGTTGAACAATGTAACATTGTTGAATGTGCTGCTCCTGTACTGTAGCCTAGGGCCCACCCATGAATTGATTGACAGGTGCGTTCTATAAAGATATGAATGCCGGGGGGGAAAGAGTAAAGGCATACTTACGATTCACATGCTAGACTCAACAGCATGTGCTATGACTAGTCTGTTGTATGTTTTGATGAATGTACGTTGCTAGGAAACCAAAAAGTCTGTGTCTTTTCTTGACCTTTTGAAGAGCTTTAGTAATTAAAGCTAGCTTTCCTGATGACACATGATTAGTGTCCTGGACACCTACAGAATGCCTGATTGACGTGCCAGGCTCAAAAGCATGTGATATGAAGAGACAAATGTATATTTAGTTCAATGCATAAGGGTCGCTAGTGTTAGTTACAGACTTGGAAGATGGGTGCAATGCATTACAACTTTGTGTAGAGGTGATTCAAATCTTCTTTCCCATTTCCACCGGAGAGCAAGGTGAGGATGATGAAGGTCCGCTCCGTCAGTGGAGGTGAGCAGGGGCCTTGAGGAAGGTAAAGACGGGAGTGTGAAGTGTAGACACTGGGGGAAGTAGCTGGAGAAATAGAGTGAAGAAGAGGGGATGAGGGCAAGTCCACTTGTAGAAAACCGTACCTTCACACCGTCTACATACACACACACACACCATCACACACTCACACGCACAAACACACAATGTACTCTTTCTATATCCCTCTCTCTCTTTCGTTCTCTCTCACACACACTTACACACACGCAGAAAATCTCGTCCTCGGTAGATACACCCCTTCTCCTGCATCTGGAAGTCGCTCCATGAAAAGTACCTTCTTCCTGGTTGGCTGGAAACATTTTCCAGACAGCTTCTCTGGGAAGCTGGCACTCCTCCAGGAACACTTGGGACTCCCAGCTGTCCTCCAACATCCAAACCCAGCATATGGTCCCCAAGTACCATTGTTTCACTGCTAAAGACCCATCTTTTTCATTGACGGAGAAAAAGCCTTTTAACGTCAGTTTCACTCTGAGGGAAGACAAACGGTCCTTACACGAGAGCTGGAAAAAAGGAGAGATATCGTGTTTTGGAGGGGGGGGGGGGAGTGGGGAGGCTGAATATTTCCTTCCGCAGGCCATCACTAATGTCGGCAGTGATGACATTTTGATTCTCAGCTCGCGAGTTTGTGAAACAGTACCATCTGTGTGCTTTCCTCTAATTAGGGTAATAGCCGCAAATATTACTGCAACAGTTTCACATGACAAGCTGTTACAGGCGTATGTGTGAAGACTTTTCTCCGCTCCGCAGATATGAGTTAACAACACCGGCTCAGGCGATGGAGATGGAAGAGTGACATTAGGGGCAGCGGTGCATGATGTCACTCACTGAAGTCATATTGTACTTTTTCTATTTAGCGCTATGCATAAAGTATTAGGTATATTCATAATAACCGTGACTCTCGAAGTTTCAACTGATTTAGCCATGACCTCGTTTATGCTGTAGGTACTGTATATGGTATAAAATGAAAAACTCTTGTTGGCTAAATTATTGAAAGACAAAGAGTTACACAAAAAAGGACCTTTATACTGAAGATGATGAGAGCATGATGAGAGCATGACTGCAATTATCTAGTGCTCACCTGCTGCGAAGCACTACAGCCTATCTTCAAAACAATATCATACTCATCATCAAAGCCTGACAAAACATTTCATGTCGATGACACACAATCCTCCCAAATCATCTTCCCCATCGCCTTACTCCGGATTTTTGTATCATTTGAACCCAAAACCTGACATTAACAAATGGAAGTTAATTTTCCTCCCTCGGAACACATTAGAATCAGTCTAAAGGTTAATGTTTCTGCTAATTTATAAACGGCGGATTGCTGTCAGCGTGAGGGGGAAATGGTTTTGAAAGGCCTGACATAGTAAATTAAGCCTGTCAGATGGTCTCTCTGCGAGGCGGATCAGAGGATGCCGGAGTGGATGATGTCAGACAGGCAGGCAAACAGCCCCAGGGGGATGCAGCCGGCTCCCCCGCTCCACAAGCCCGGGAATGCCAGGCACACAGGCACAGGGAAATGGAGGTTGCTGTGAAGGTAAGGAGCTAGGAAAGGTAAGAGGCTGGGAAACTAGGTAAGAGTGATACATTTACATTTAGTCATTTTAGCAGACGCTCTTATCCAGAGCGATACCAAAGGCAGTTAGCAAAGTAGGTAGCTAGTAAGTAGGTAGCTAAGAAAGTAAGTAGGTAGCTAGGGAACTAGATATTGAAGGTACGTAGCTCGTAAAAGTAGGTAAACAGGAAGACAAACTTTAAATGTGAACCAGGATCAGGATGGTCGAAGGAATTGTAAAAATAGAGCTGACTATGATGACAAAGACTGATGTGTCGACGTAAGGCGGTAATTACGTTACGGACTACGGAAGTAGAGGAGTAGAGGATGATGGTCTCAGATCCTCCTGATGTGGATGGGGTCACTCACTGACACGCCTGTGTGTGATTACACATAGGATGACTAAGATTGGATTGGCCCTCGCATCAACCTATCGCAAGGACAATCATACTCCATCTCTCTGCCTCTGAATCCTTAGATTAACCAGTGAAGGAAAATAATGATTGGCATGTGTGGAATCGCCGCAGCCTGTGAGAAACGTCTATCTCCAACTGATCTAAGCATGCTCCAACTCACTGAAACTGGTCACAGTTCTGTCTTTGGCAGACACACTGTAGTCTGTCATTGATTTTCCGGTCTTGATCCCTAGATGTACCTTGTGTATTGTGAACGCTGAACGGCCCTGTCTGATTGGTCGGGAGACATCCGCCTGGTACGGTGCACGCCAGCAAGGGTCACGTTCACCGGGTCTGACTGGGGAGAATGACTCCATTCATGGTTAAGTGTTACAAAGCCCCCGTGGGATGGAAAGCATTACGTCCGTACAGTCGAGCGGGTAAGCCAATCACAGCGAGCTAATGGGGTGTGGGGGTGGTTTGTGGTGGGGTGGGACGCACAGAGAAGCTCCGTCAACCACCAATCTCCCCGTCCTGGTGAGATGATGAGGCCGCAAAGCAAGATCAAGATGATTTCAATCCTTGCGGTGGAATCTTTTCCCTACACCCCGACGAAAAGAATTTGATCCCGGCCAATTTTTCTCTCAATGGAAGGAAATGGGAACAGACAGATTAGACATCTTCTGCTGTAATCTGTATAAAGCTTTGAAATGCATACGAGCTGTGGGCCAGAATAGCGCTCACACACGTACACACACAGGTACACACACCCGAGCCAGAGGAGTGAGCCAGGAGATGAAGAGAGGTTAAAAGACTGACATTATTCCCATCCATCAGAGGACTGAAGCTTTTCCGGCTCAGTCAAGAGCCGTGTGTGTGTTTCGGTTTGTGTTGTGTATGTGTTTGTGGTCTGAGGGACGTCCATGGAGATGCTCCTCTGGGCCCTGCCACTGAGCCCAGACCACAGAGAGCCTGTCAGGGAGAGGGAGAGAGGGGGAGGACGGTGAAGGAGAGCAAGATGGAGGGATCTTTCTTCTTTCACCTGGAAAGGTCAGATGTCTTCTATTCTAGAGAGAAGGGATGGGGTAGAAAGAGAAAAGAGAGAGAGAGAGAGATAAAGATGGAGGGGGAGAGTTCTCCCAAAGCCCCAGTGCTAAACGTTAGCATGCTTCCCTCCATCACCGGTCATTACTAGAGCCTGTCAGAAGCCACTCTAATGGTGTCTCACCTGACAGCTCCACAGCCCCGTCTCCCAGCAGCCAGTGAACGAGGGGGGGGGAAGGAGAAGGAAGTAGGGCAGGAGGAGGAGGGGGGAAGTTGCAAGAAAACTAGTGATACAAAAAAAAATCACTAGCAAACTCATCTTACTGTTTATCAATGGAGTGACAAAGTACCCAATTTAATGGTGAATCGCTGGTATGAAGGAGAAATATATTCAATCCCCCCCATCCTCCACACACACACACACACACACACACACACACACACACACACACCACCACACCCATGTGTGCCTGAAGAACAAATGTATCTCTTCCCAGACAGTCCCAGGCTTCCATGTCTGACAACCACCAGCAGTATGCAAAAAAAGGAAAAAAAGGTCAATTATGGCAAAGAGAGGGTGGCGGCACCGGACTTATAGAGACGAATGATTTGTTGGTTCCATCCAGCGATGCCGGTGACATCAATCTGTCCCGACCCCCTCTGATAAGGAGGGAGGGAGAGTCAGACAAGGGTCCAATTAGAAAGCGGCTGAGCAGTTTGAGTAATGTCCAAGGTCTCCGGAAGTTACCGTGAGCAGGGGGGCTACGGGGGGGCTGGGTCTGTCTGGTCTACTGGCCCTGCCCCCCCCCTCAGCGGAACACGCTGCATGACAAATGGGAGGTGAGGGTACAGGTGCACGTGTACAATTTTGCATCATCATCACATTCTCTAGTTTTTTTTTCTATCCAGGCAGGTTGAACTCTCCCAGTACTCACCCAGGTTGGCTTCTGCTGATGAAATCCGCAGCTTTACCAAAGATCCATTGTTTCCTATGTGGATGGCGCACCACAGAGCCAATGACAGCTCTTCTGAAAAGAACTTATGCATATGACAGTGTCAGAGAACAGAGAGCAAAGATTGCTCTGAGCTGACTCCTGGATTACCATTATTAGAGGGACCCAGACAGCAGGCTGGTGGTGATTGTCCTGGAGCTGTGTCTGGCTGTGTCTTTCATATGACATTCCTCTGTGTGTGTGTGTGTGTGTGGGTAGGGGAGGTGGGGGTGTCATGACCCCATGCTGGGGCTCCGGGGCCCTGCCAGAAGGGCCCGAGGTGCTGCACCAGGGTGACTTATTATGACTGCTGTGACGACACACACACACACATATATACACACACATCCACACATATATACACACACATCCACAGTCTCTAGCAACAACCGTAGCTCACTTGGGGGGGTCTGACGGCAGGTGAAGGACAAGCAGGATTGGCCGTGAGGGTGTGGTGGTTGCCATGGTGAGACCATTGCAGGGGCAAGAAGTTGTGTCTCCAGACGATGACCGCCAAGAGCAACAAGACCCAAGACAGAAACTGCCCTCTATAGATAGCACACACACGCACACACACTTACTTACACACACACCACCCTGTGTGCCGACGTCGCAAGGAGTGGGTGTATGACAGTGCTCTCCTGGACATCAGGATTTAATAGGTGACCCTGGGCCTTGTACACGGCCCCCCTCCTTCTCCTCCTCCTTATATTCCCACAGACCCCCCCCGCCCCACATCCCCCCCCCCCGCCCCACACCCCCCCCCCCCCCGGTCAGGCTCGTCCAGCTGTAAAATGAGGTGGAGGCAGCCCCCCGTTGGTAATGAGAAGTGGCATCTCGTTCAGACTAACCTCGGGAAAATGGCTCCTATAAATACCTTCTATAAATAAAGCGTACCTTGGCCCAAGACAACGCTGGGTCCTTCTGGAAAGGTCATCTCTTGCCCCGTCAGCGGCGGTACAACGCATGCTCTTTCGTTCTCTTTACTCTCTCTCTCTCTCTCTCTCTCTCTCTCTCTCTCTCTCTCTCTCTCTCTCTCTCTCTCTCTCTCTCTCTCTCTCTCTCTCTCTCTCTCTCTCTCTCTCTCTCTCTCTCTCTCTCTCTCTCTCTGTCTCTCTGTCTCTCATGCTATCCTGCATCTCTTCTCCTTGGCCCTCCCTATCCATTTCTGGCTAGAGCTGGTTAGTTTTATAAGGTCTCTCTCTTTTCAATGAAATGGTTCAAAGGTTGTCTTTTAGCTGTTGTGTCATGTGACGCATCAGAACAACCGCCTCATCCTTCCCTCTTGCTCTCTCTCTCTCCTCCCACTCTCCTCCATTCTTCATCTGATCTCGACCCCAAGGTCTTGGGCACCACAGAGGTCGAACTCTTTGGAGAGAGAGAGGGAGTGCGAGAGAGGGGGAGAGGGTGAGAGAGGGAGAGAAAGCTGAGAGAGTGAGAGAGCTGCAGCTGGAGGCAGGGCAGGTGTCGGGGCGAATGAGGCCTGCCTTGTTTTAATCACCTCCCTAAAGGGTTAACACATGTCTACATCATGGCCATGTCTGATTATGTCAACACATCATGTAGCATCTCTCCCAGACCTCTACCAGGCCCTCTCCACCTCTAGTCCAGGCGCCCCCCTGCCTCTATCTAGCCGTCACAGCTTCCTCTTCCTCATCTCCCCCTTTCTCACCCTCTCCAACACCCTCTCCTCAAACACTCGGCGCTTCTCCTATCCACTCCAGACACCCCACATCCAGGCCTCTCTCTCTCTCTCTCAATCTCTTTCAGTTCCGGTTTCCTGGTTCTCCATCCAGGCCCCTGGCCTGGCTCCCAGCAGGGCTGGACGTTTATACAGCGTTTAACCCCCATCCACCCTCCCCTGGCCAAGGTAAACCGATTAGCCCCTGCCCACGTGGACCGCCTGACCTCCCAAAGCATCCAATACCACTTATTGATCGATATCCGTATTGATCAGGACCCCGGTGTCAGACCAAGGGCGAACGCACGATATTGATTGGACCAGATTAGCCGGGACGCAAGGTTGCCAAATCAGTTTAGCTGCAGCCCGCCAGTGGGATATGACAGCAGGTTTCAAGGGATTACCATCGAGGATTAGATTGATGAGTGTTAACTCTGGAATTGATATACCAATACAAGAAGCTGATCAGACGCTAATCAAGTAACACCAGTTTGTTAATTCGGTAATGCCTGCCCTTTAAACGAGGTTGTACCAAATGGGGTTGTACCAATCGATGCTAGTGGTCCAGAGCACATAGAATACTATGTACAGTAGAGCTGCAGCTGCAACTGGCTATGCATGAAGGACGTTGAAGAACCGGTGAGTTTCTGCTGAAGTAGAATCAGTCAATGGAGAGTGGTCATGGATGGTGATACAACCACTGGCCCTCTTACCTAGTATCCATAGCAGGTTTAGCAGTGTGCTGTAGTATGTGAGGTGGCCCTGTGCTCCATAGTCAGGGAGCCAGGGCAGTGACTCTGGCCTGACCCTGGTAGAGGGCTGCAGGGGCTGTGGGTCTCCAGGGAATCCTGGTGCTGGGGAGCAGTGCGTTCTGGTGAAACCATGGAGGTGCCTGTGTTCCCTCACTCACCATTTCCTGTTACCTCACCACCGAATGACACGTGCAGGCAAAGATACACACTGGCAGATATACGTCCATACAGCATGGGCATGAATGCACATCTTGCAGACACATCCACTGACATACACACACACGCAATCAAATCGTTTTACTGTATGAGGGCATAGGAGAACGAAGCCTCCTTCTCCTCCTGCATCAAATATTGATGTCCTTAGTGAGGTGGGTGTGGGTGTGGAGGAGGACGGACGTAGGAGGGAGGGAGGGACAGGGAGGGAGAGAGAGAGAGAGAGAGAGAGAGACAGGGAGAGAGAGAGAGAGACAGGGAGGGAGAGAGAGACAGGGAGGGAGAGAGAGAGAGAGAGAGAGAGAGAGAGAGAGAGAGAGAGAGGGAGGGGGAGAGAGAGAGAGAGAGAGAGAGAGAGAGAGAGAGAGAGAGAGAGAGAGAGAGAGAGGAAGAGAGAGAGAGAGAGAGAGAGAAGAGAGAGAGAGAGAGAAAATAGAAGAGGAAAAGAGCCAGAGCAGGCTCCATTGGAAGATCAAGCCTCATTCTCCCACATTTCGTCAACCAGTCGAGGAAATGGCCGCTTCCTCGCGCCTCGTCTCCTGGGGTCTCATTCTGGTGGACGTCCCTTTTTTGGGTCAGCGAGTTAATGCAGAAAATATTTACTGCCACAGCCTCGCCATTTATCTGGGTGGGTATTATGTGTCAGACACAGCATGGGTGAGTCTCCTAGGAGCTCTTCCCTCTGCAGTGGAAGACAGGCCTGACTGGCAAACTCACACATTATCTCTGCAGTCATCCTCCTCCTCTCCTCTCCCTCCTCCTCTCCTCCTCCTCCTCCTCCTCCTCTCCTCCTCTTCATCTTCTGTAGCAGTGCTGGAGAGCCATCCGAACAGCGCCGGTTCTCTTCGTTGATTAGACACACGCACGCCATTGTGCACACGTGCAAACACACACACATACGCTCGCGCACGCACACATTCGCACACATCCAGATGAGCAGACACAGTCACGTGCATACACACACACACACACAGGCACACGCCTCCACACACAAAGGGATGTGCAGGCGTACAAACACAGCTTTTAGACTTGTAATTAAGTAAGTCATCTGACATACCCTTCAGTAACAGTGTGCCAGCCTTTATTTAAGACCACCTCAAGCCCTCAATCCTCCAGGCCCTGAAGAGGGTACTCATGAACCTCCATTCATGTCAAAATCTGTTGTGTTTCACAAGCACTAAGTCACAATGTGTGTCACTGAATGCTTGCACAGGGCATTAAGCTCGCTCCAGCTGAAGTGTTTTTGTGTGCCACCACGATACACTCGACATATCTCACCACGGTAAGCATCACCCTGACACAAACATATTGGGTCTGCCCCATTCAGCATCTAAGTGTTCTTCCTAAACGACCCCCCCCCCCCCCCGCCGCCCCCCCCCAAACCCAGTACAACGCATACTTTTTAAACCGTCAAGCCTTTTTTTCACCTTGAAAAATGTATGAGCCCACCGGCTGAGAGACAGGGTCAAATGGGGCAGTTAGCGGAGAACGATTGCCGCACAAAAGGCAGCGTGAGGAGCGGCCATTTTGGAGCTGTCAGGAGGTTGTGTGCCATTAGGAGGCTGTGGTGATGTGCAGTGACATGGGGGGGGGGGGGGGGGGGGGGGGGCTGCTCCGGGGCTCTTAGAAGCCATGCGGGGCACTCTCCCCTTCTCACACTGATGCAGAAGACTAAAACACACCTGTCACCCTGGACGGCGAGCCCGGCTAGCTGCACTTAGAGACAGTTTAGAGGTTCCTGTCAGCCTCGCAATGAGGGCAAGATGGCGATATTGTTGTTGAACACGCGTGTTCTTTTGTGGCTGGACGGCAAACTCATCTCTGTGAGTTGGAGAAGGGGTCTTTTCTAACAGTCTGTGAGGTTAGCTTTAACCTTGTGTCTAGAGTTGAATTCTTTTTACATGGTGGAACGGCACTCTGAAACAGCAGTCTGAAAACAGACAACCGACTCAGATCTGGTCTGTGTCGGTTTGAGGTTCTAGACTTGACCCATACAAGTTCCCAAAGACAAACAAAAGAGCAGGTGAGAGGCCAGAGTGAGAATGAAGGTACACTCCTCCATCTTCTCCTCCTCTCCTCTCCCTCTGCCCCTCCTCCCCTCTCTCTCCCTACCCTCTTCCACCCTTTTTTCCCTCCCTCCCAGCTACCTTTACGCGCTGCCCTATTAACAACTGTTACCGAGGCTTTAATTAGGCCCCTGTGATCTCCCCGAGTGGCGCGCGTGTGTCATCTCTCTCCCGGGGGAGCCTGGGTAATTACCAGCATTCATTCCAAACACCTCCACCCCCTCCCCCCGCCTTCCCACCCTCTCCATCTACCGCTGGCACTCCTGTTCCCTCTATCGCCATGACGATGATCACGCCATCGCCGGCGACATCTGTTCCCTCGAGCGACGCATCCAGGAGGGATCCTGGGCCTGGAACACGACGTAGGGACTTCCTGTTTGTGTTGTCATCCATCCCCTCTGAACCCTCCCAGAAACACAAAAAGATCTCCAATATAGACCTAGAATGAGAAGACATTTTACTGGTACTAAATTGTACCATCCATACGCCAGCCAGTCTGATAGTCTGATTGGAGAATGTCAACGTCTCATTCTTTTTTCTGTCTGTATTTATTCTTATTTATTCTTCTTGGGCTATGAAGTAAATATACCTGATGCAGAGTACAGTATCGCTTCAATATTTGAATTGAGATGAGTTTAGGATTTTGTATATTCGAATTGCTTTTCGTCGGCGTGCAAAAAAGGTGATATCCTGGAAGCATCTGCTGCCCAAACAGTCTATCACATGTTCAGTAAGCACAGAGTATGCCCATATAACCATATCCCATAGGCCACGGCGCTGGACGAACTGAACGGCTTTTCATAACTAGTGTGCCGGGCATGATTGACACACAGAGAAGCTCATACATTCATTACGACTCCGTTTCACGACGGCCCACTCACAGCTGAGGCTGCGCCGCGTGCATGACTGACAGGTGCTTTTCTATTTCAGTGAAATGGCATGGTGAAAGTTCACCAAACTAAAAGAAAAACGGAATCAATTATTAATGGCAGAAGGCAGGAGATCGAGACGAACGATCCGGAGTTATGCTAAAAGATGCATGGGTTCTGAGAAAGAGTTGGAGGTCCAGACCTTTAGAATCAAAGTCCGGAGTGATGGAAGGTAAACTCAATTTAAGGTTAAAGAGAATATTCTTCCTGTTTTTTGCATAGATGTGAGCCAAAGGTCATTACCATAAAATACATGTGACATACATGATATTCAAGGGAGATAAAAGAGAGATAGAGAAACAGAGAGAAAGAAAGAGAAAGAGAGAGAGAGAAAGATACACATCCATCCACATCTCCTCTTGACCCCCTCCACCCCACCTTCTTGCCGTGCAATACATTCCTGGGCCCGGGTTTCATGGGAAGAGAGAAGGACAGCCAGAGAGCGAGAGACAGAATTGGGGACCAATCAGAGCACAGATCCTTGGAGACTCCCACGCTCTTGTCTTATTCTCTGAAAGCCACAGGAGCCACATCCAGGTGCATCCATCACAAGAGCACTTACAGTGAGTCTCTCTTCAAACGTACTCACACATAGGACAGAAAGAGAAAGTAGTCATAGTTTTGGAATGTAGATTAAGGGATAGATTCGATAAGTTAAGACACAATGTTTTCATCTTTGCCTTGAGAAGGTAGAAAGAGAATAAAGCAGAGAAGCCTCTCAAATGTAAAAAAAAAGGCTTTTTCTGATCAAAGGCACTGGGAAAGGAACGTATTTAAGCGGGTCAGACTCCTTAAAAAGCATTTTTATTTATGCGCTTTTATAAAAGAAAGTCATAGTCAATATTTGGCAGCTGTGACATTAATGAGCAACGTATTAGAAGGAGAAAAAAGTCATAAATATGCATGGAGATATTAAGGGGGGGGGGGGGGTGTTAACAGTAAGCACCTGTCTACTTAACGATGACAGGGACTCTCTGAGTGACTTTATGAATCCCCCCTTCACCCCCCCCCCCCCACCCACACACACACACACATACCCCCACCCACCCCGGAAACCACATGTGTCCTTCTTTACTTAGCCCTGCCTTCGCCTCCACACAGCCATTGACAGCATCGCTGACAACCCGCACTCTGAGAGAAAAAAAAAGAGCATGTTTTTGGAGATGTCAACCGACAATGGTGAAAGCTCAAGGTTAGGGCTGCTCTCTCTCTATATCGCTCGTACGCCCGCCTGTCTGCTATCTACTTCTGCACTCCATGAATATCGGGCATCAACTGTTCCCGCATTGTGGAATTAATAATGCTTCTTTTTTTATCCATATTTTTCTCTCTCTGCCTGACAGATTTGAAGTAGCGGGGTACATCTGTCACGTTGGCTTGTAAATCCCCCCCCTAAAAAATCTAGAAGTCAAAGGGTTAGTTTTTTTTTGCTCAAGTCAGATAAAGCTGTAGAGTTGGCCCATATTAACTTTGACAGAAAATGTTTTTGTACAGCTTCACATTGCACAAGGTTTGTGAGAGGTTTGAGTCTCTAAGAAGGATCTGCATGGTTCTTTGTCCTATTCTTGATCGCTACTCGTCTTTATCTCCAGTTAAATATACGGTTGAATAATGTATGTAATTGTGAATGGATATTATAGTGTCCATAGTAGTCCTAATTGTGGCTGGAACACAGCCAAAGCCCCATTGATATGTATACCATGTCTGCTGTGTTCCAAACAGTTTGTTTCCATGTTTCAAAGTCACGCTAGAGTGAGTCTGTCCTTCTGCTGCAGGTAGGGAGGGAGGGAAGGAGGAAAGGATGGAGAGAGAGAGAGAAAGAGAGAGAGAGAGAGAGAGGAACAAGAACATCTGGGATGACTCAACCTGTGCGTGTGTTGAACGCGGGGAACGTAACACGCGCGTGCCGCGTCTACCTGTCACACACCAGGACTCCTGGCCCAGACAGACGCCGGACCAAAGGTGTCGGTGTTTACCTCAGTGTTCTCTCTCTCTCCCTCCCTCCTTCTCTCCCTCTCTCTCCCGACTCCCTCGGTCCTCCTCAACAGTGAGGCAGACCTCCACCTGCTCCTCAGTCATGACAGGGCGGAGGGGGTGTTGGTTGAGGGGGGGTGACGGGCAGTGGAAGGATGAGAGAGAAGAGGACGGAGGGAAGATGAGAGAGAGTGATGGAAGGGGGCAAATGTGAGAAGGATAAGGAGAGAGGGAGAAGGTGAAGGAGATTTGAAGAAAGATATGAGGGGGGGGGGGGGGCGGGTTGAACCCAACAAGCTGTGCTGAGACGACCCCCCCCCCCCCTCCCCTCTCCCCCTGAGGTGCCCTGGCAGGGGCATCTCTCCCAGCACCAGGTGGTGGGCTGGCAGGCTTGCTCGCCTGCTCTGCCACCTGCACCCCCCCCCACCCCCCATTCCCCATAGCCCCCCGGCCCACAGTCCCCCCAGCCAACAGTCCTCCCCCCCTCCAGCCCCCTGGCCCCTCGGCCCTCACCGTGTCTCATGCAGATTAGTTACAAACACAAGGGGAAGGAAGGAGAGGAGAAAGGACAGGCAGGCAGGTAAACAACATCCTAACTGGCACTACACACACACACACACACATACACCTCCCTTCTAGTCGTGCCTTTAAAATGCCTTTGAGGAGTTGGGAGGCAGGCCACTGACATAGCAACTCTGCCAACGGCCCTGGGAGTACTAAGTGTACTGTAGCGTTTTGGCTGTGCTTGTTGTCTCACGGCCCTGTCCACGGTTCATCTCTAAACGCACTCCTCCTTCCTCTTCCAGGGCGTCAGGGTGGTGTTGTTGTGTTTCTTCCACTCTTCCTCCACACGTTTGTTCTTTCCTGTGTTGGGCGCTCCCGGGGCCGGGCCTGGCAGCCACGCGGGACTGCATCTGGCTGCCTCACAGCCTTCTGGGTAACCTTCATGTTGGATCAATACCCCCCTCAATGGAGGCCGCTTCTTCACAGTCTGTTTGTTTTGTCTTCTGTTGCTAGGTGCTCCAGTACTTACGAGACGGCTTAGATGATGAAATTGGCTGAGTGGGATGTGTTTAACCTCCTTTAACTCGCCAAGATTTCGCAGGAATTCTATTTATTGCACCTCTCATCTATTGTGTGTGTGCTGGTGTTTGTGACTCAGACGTATTGCCTTTTTATTACTACAAAATACATACAATGGACTTTATGTTAATATGTTTAGTATTTTAATAAATATACGTATATAATGCAAAACAAAAACAAAATGCTATGTACAATATTCAAATGATTGGTCAATGTCCTCTCATAAATATACAGCCAAACTTCCATTGAAGTTTGCCTCCTCAGAGGGGGTTTCCTGCAGACAAACAGCTACTTGATCCCCCCGACAGAGGGCCGTCAGCAGGGAAGATGGATGGATGCCCCCGCCCCACGCCCACCCTCCTCAGTCCAGCAGAGGTCAATGATTTCCCTTCCCATGTCAGTCCAGGAGTAAACACCAGAAACACAGGAGGCTAGGTCCAGCTCTGCGTCTGGACTCTGGGGTCCTAGATCCCTATCTCTCTCTCTTTCTGTCTTTCTCTTCTCTCTGTCTCTCTCTCTATCTTTCTCACTCTCTCATTCTCACACTCACTCTCACTTACTCACTCTCTCTCTTTGAAAAAAAGAAAGAAAGAAAGGAGAGGAGGGGAAAAAGAAACAGCCCCCCCTCCTTCCTTCCTCCCCTTCCTCCCCCCCTCCGACCCCCGTCTCCCTCCGTCCTCCATCCTCTTACCTTCATTATGCATTTTGTGTTTATGCTTGGCCGCAACTGTGCCTGCTCCTGATGGTTTGAGGTCAGGCGTGACTGGCTACGGGTTAGTCTACATAAATACACAGGGACTAGCCAGGAAGGAGTGGGCTGGCCACGCTCGCCGCCGGATCACCCTTGATTAATCAGCTGGCAGATTCAGGGTGACTTTTTGTGCAGACCACCCCCCCACCCCTCCCCCCCTCCATACTCAGTCCACTTACCCCTTCAGCCCCCCCCCCCCCCATTCCAGAGAAAGAGATGGAGAGTGGAGTCGGCACAGTTGGAGCATTGTAGTGCAGCCCTGCCCCCCTTCCAACAAACACACAAATAAACACAGGCGACCTCCACTCAGACAAAGCACACTCTTACACGCGCGCACACGAAACCTTCCAACAAACATGCACACACACACACACGCACGTTCTACCACAACAACAGTGAGCTGCTCTGCTTCCAGCTCTCAGCAGGTTGCGTGGTGTGCAGATTCCATCGTAATCCCTTCAACTTGACGCCTTCTGCCCTCATCTGGTCTCATCTGCTCTTCCCTCCATCTCTCCATCCCTCCATCCCTCCATCCCTCCATCTCTCCATCCCTCCTCTCACCCTGCCCTCAGGCAGCCATCAGTAGGTCCAGCGCCGGCCTCTCACCTGTCAGCTCCACTCTGTCAGGGGTCAGTAGACCCTGTGTGTGACCCTGATCCTGACCCCTAACCCTCCAGGCCCTGGGCCCTTCCTTAGCATGAACCCTGCCCCCACCCCAGCCACATCCTTCACCTCCCAGCATCTTTTCGATTCTGAGCCCCTGTACACTAGCCTCCAGCCCGATCCCAGGCATACATCTCAGCTTCAGCACCAGCCGCAGCATCCAGCCCTTAGCCCCCTACTCTAAGCCCTGATCCGAGGACCAACCCCCCCTGCTCCTGCTCCAGCCCCAGGCCCCTGTGCCTCTGTTGCCCCCAGCATGGGTGAACCTATCCTCGGGCAAGGTGCGGCCCCATGTGGCACTCCTGTCCAGGAGAGGTTATCATCTGTGATCGCAGCAATATATACTTCAACCTTAACCTTCTTGCCCTGGGGGAGGGGGGCGGGGGGGGGGAGAGATGGAGGAAGAGAGAGAGCGAGTGGAGGAGAGAGAGGGAGCAGAGGAGGGGGTCTTACGAGTGAGAGGAGTGCAGCGAGGTGTCGGGGATGGGGCTGGAGGTTTGCCTGGAGGCAGGGATGAGGCGATGAGTACGCCTCAAAAACACGCAGGCAGTTGGAGACCACCACAGGCACTTTTTGCCAGGGAAAACACAGGGGCTTTCAGGTGTGTGTCAAACACTAACCAGCATGCTCTCTGTTCTCAGCCTCCGCTCCACAGTGGCGAGGTTTAGCTGCCCCACGGACAGCATCAGGAAAACTCACACTCGACAGTGAGGGGCTTTTCAACTCATGTTTGATATGTAAGTACTTTTCTTTTGGGGTTTTCTTTCTTTTTGGGGGGGGGTTCTTTTTTGTTCTTTCATTCTTTTATACTTTCGCGCTTCGCTTTCTTTCTCGCTTTAGTTCATGACCATTCCCTCTACTTTCCAATTTACTTTGCGGCTTCATTTGTTTTCCGTTTGTTTAATCACATTACATCAACATAAATGAATCTCTACGTGCGTGACACCTATCCAAATTCTGGCAGATCTCATCGCCGTGGCGGCACCTGGCCTGTAACACGGGGCCATATGCCACCAATTGCTGCAAATTACCCTGGACGCGGTTTATCTGCATGAAAGAAAAAGAAAAACGGGCTGAATTTGTGGCGTCATTAATTTCCCCGCCGTTTTGTTTTTGCAATGAGATTGCTTGGCACACATGGGGGCCTGGGCTCTTATCGGCCCCTCAGACGATGTAATCAGGTCCCATTATCACACTTGCAGAAGCGGGCCAGGCCGGACCCGGCCTGGGGCCCACGCCAGCACCAGCTAATGTGGGCTGCCGCGGGCCGCTAGCCTGCAGACACACTCACACACACACACACACACATCAGAACAGATGGAGGCCGCCATTAAACACGGACAATCACACACAGTACAATCACAGAACACTACGCTGTGCAGGAAGGGTTGAGGGAGACAGAAGGAGAACAAGAAGTGGGTGCAGAGACACACAAACACACACACACACACAGAGAAAGGCACAAACGTGTGCACAGACACACACACACCCTGCTCGTCTTGTGTGCCTAATCTGTCGGTGGTGTGGGACCACCTCCACTTCGGCCTGTGAGGATAGCAATGAAACGTTATCAAGAGAAAGCTGTCCGTATTAGCGATGTGTGTGTGTTGTGCGTTTGATACCGAGGTCTGGTCGGATGGGAGTGCACACCACGCGGAGATAAGCCCAGCCTGACAGGACACATGACTCACACCCTTTCCTACAGCCTGTATCACAACAGTCCTCTTACCACACACAATACACACTATCTTAACTCTTAGCCGACAGGATTTCTGTCCACATCCGTCTCTAAATACCGTCTGTTTGCACGTTTCTTGTCCTTCGTTTGAAACGGTGATGCATGCTCCAGCACCCTCTCTTTTTTCTTTCCGCATCTCTCTCCATCTCTCTCTCCAACAGCCATATATCCTTTCTCTGTGTTCCAGGTTCCTTCCTGGATTCTGGGAACATGACTACAAGTGTTTCCTGTCCCTCTTCCTGAGTGGAGAGCCACCAGAGGTCATCTGGAAAGAGAGGGATGGAGAGAGAGAGAGAGAGAGAGAGAGAGAGAGAGAGAGAGAGAGAGAGAGAGAGAGTGGGGAAAGGGGGGGGTATGTAAAGACAATGAGCATGATAGAAAGAGAAAGAAAGCAAAAGTGAGAGAGGAAAAAGACAGAGATAGAGAGACAGACAGACAGAGAGTGAAAGATATAGAAAGAGAGAGAGAGAGTGCTAGTATTCTCTGTCAACAGTGTGCTCTCTACAGGTTGTTTGGCCTCAGGAGCTAGATCAGGGCCATATCTCACTGTGACTCATTTATTACACGGGGCTACCTCAGTAACAGGAACGTGATAGGCTGCCTGAACATCCGTAAACAAATAAGCAGGACATATCGGTTTTAGACTGGAAGACAGCCTGAGAATGAAAGCGAGAGAGAGAGAAATTGAGAGAGAACCTTGAGAAAGACATATAGACAGGCAGACAGACAGACAGACAGACAGACAGACAGGCAGACACACATTTAGTGAGACAGACAGGGAGGCCATCAGCAGTTTCTAATCAGACTTTCAATTTTCAAAATAGCCCCACCTGCACAAGGTCGTAAATCTCCTCCTGGCTTTTGAGTTTCCCTTGCCCTAATTGTCTTGTGTTTTGCTCGTAAATCTCTCACGCAACAGAGAGGAGCCATTAGCCAAACTGGCTGGCCTGGCAGGGACTCTGCCGATGGACAGGCCTCTGTGTGAGGATGTCCAACCCCCCCCCCCCACACACACACACACACACGCAAACAGACATGCTCAAGGTTCTGCTGTTGTGGCTGTGTATACAATAGAGTTGGCAGAGGTCAGATGACAGCATGTCTGGTCTGGCAGACACACCTTTGATGTTGCCATCCAGCCAGCGTTGTGGGACTCTTGTGGTCAGGCCTGTTTCCTTCCTTTGCATCTCTCGGTGCAATAGTCAGCTCCCTTCTATGCAGAAATGGGCCATTCAAGTACAAACACACAATAGCTGATACTAAAGTTTCTCAGGTTATGGAAGGGGGGGGGCAGATTGAACAACATGATAGAAGACAAGACGACTTCTAAAATGGCCGCACATGAGTGAGAGATAAACCACGCATGCCGACTCGTCCAGACACCAGACGGTCTTCCAGTCCAGCTCCCTAACATCCAGTTCAGCTCCCTAACATCCAGCAGGTCTTGTTTTATCCCAGCCTGTCCGCTCCCAGCCATGTGTGTCAAGTGTCCGCGCCCTAACCCTGTGTGACGGCTGGCTCCAGGAAAGAACCTGCGTGGAAAAGAAGTCTCACAATTGAATATCCTGCCCTAAGTGTTTTAAGGGCTTTAGTGTAAATAGGAATCAGCGAGTGAGGCTGTGGGTTTCCTCCCACAAAACGGCAGTTAGCTGATGAACACGAGGGGGGAAATAGACATCACGTCACAAGCTGGACAACCAGGAGACCACAGCACTCTCACAGGCTTTTACTGAACCCCACCTCCCACCGTGGCTGTGTGTGTGTGTACAGTCATTCTTCATGCTGTTGCTTCCATATTGATTCTTGACTCCACTTCTTCTCGAGAATTCAAGCTGGGCCGTACAGTACTGTGGAATGGAGTAATTGACTGACTAAGATACTCAATTATTTTCACGACGCTGGATCTTTCGTTCTCTGGCACGACACAGATCCTTAATCCTGATTCACCACCACACCAGAGCGTAATATCATCATTAACATGATAATCGCTGTGGAGAAAAGCTTCTTTGTGCACTGAGTTAAAGCCGGTAGTATAAGTATGGTCAATTTATGACTAATCTTTCAAATGTACCTTATTATGGCTATGAATCTTCTAAGAACCGGAACTAGAGGTTCAAATGACCTTAACCGGTTTAATTATGCCTAATTGAATTGAATTGACTTGAAAGTCATCATTTCTGTGTCTTTTTTATAGCGGTGAATGGGTGCTCTGCCATATTGGATGGGCTGAGTGTTAAATGGGACATATAATTGACAGTGAACCATGGGAGGTTAACAATAGACACATAATTGACTCCTATCAATTTGTTACACTCTGAACATCCCCGGCTGGCTTCTCTCAGTCATAAAGGAGAGTGTCACAGTGTGTTTTGCTGGTCACTGGCCAACAAGTCTTTGTAAACGGTCAAGTACGTTTGCAAAGACACTTCTATTGAGGGTTTCTGGATCACAAATCGACGACTAGAGGGATTCATTGGAAGGCTATAGGGCCTCATGTACTAACGCTTTTGCGCCCACTTCAGGCGTATTTGTTTGGCAATTTGCGCGTAAAAGCATGGCGAGGTATGTACAAACATGCCGCACTGAGGTAAAAGCACAGACTGCCTGTCGCGGGAACTGAAAATGGCAAATTGCGCTTTTCCGTGTCATGCATATGATGATCCATGATATAAAGAGAGAATGAGGCCCATTCAATTGCGCGTTTAGTACGCAATGTACGGTATAGTGGGTGGAGAAAGGCGCTGATTACCCGATGACCTACAGGTTTCATAAATACGACGTAAACTGAAGTATCACAGCGTGCGCAATCTGCGGGTTGGCCATGGCGCTAATAACGCTACGTTTTCGAATGTACGTACACGAGGCCCTATAGTCTCTATCTGAATCTGTGAGTGTAAAGGGTCCCGCCCCAGCGAAGTCTTCTGGACAGCAGGAATGTGTGTGTCACTTGTTTCCCATCGTCCTCCACGTCTGTCCATCAGCAGACAGGAAGTGAAATGTTTGTTTTTTCTGACGCCACAGATCTGAGTGGAACACCCCTCCTGTCCTCATTCTGAATGGTGGACATGACGGGTTAGCGAGTGTCCCAGGCCCTCCAGACACTGGGCCCAGCCCAGGAACCTGTCTGCACCCCCCCCCCCAAACACACACACACACACCCAACCCTGAAGGACCTCTCTGTGTTTACATCTCTCTTTCACCTGAGTCTCTGCAGTCACACTGGAGGCAGGAAGACCCTCTGTTCCCTTGGAAGTCTTCTGTATACAGTACAGCACAGCTGGAGGATGTGAGGCAACTGAAACCGTCGCTCTCTACTGTACACACATGCACACACACACATACACACACAGAGACAGACAGTACACACAGACAGTACCCACACACGGCATTCAGTACACAAAACACACACACACCCGTTAGCCGTCACACAAAAACACACACATTATATACACCGTGAAACAGGCCAAGAACACACTTCCACGCTGGTGCTGTAACTACTGTACATGCAATGTGGAGAATAACACCGTGAACTCTTTGTTGATGAATAAACATCTGTCTGAATTATTGCCCTTTCTGATTTGCTGCCTGGGGTTGACAACTGTCTGGGGACCTCATGATGTCACCGTAAAAAAAGAAAAACTCAAGTGCACTCCTGCATGGACGCGATCCCAAATGTACCAATTAAACTGCTGGCCACTCTGCCTCTTTAACTCACCGTAATTTTATGCACAGGAGGCTTGCAGGCTCTTCTCCTGATCGAATGGAAAAAAGTTGCGCGGTGGAACGCGGGGATGGCAGCCGGCCGTACATCACCGGGATGGCTTCACCAGTTGAGAGAGCGAGAACGTTGATAGATGAACTTAGCTGGAGGTGTGGGCCAGGCATGTGAGGAGAAGGTGCTGGAAGGTTGAGGATATTCATCATGGCAATTATTGAAAGTGTTTTACGCTGACATCATCACGCTGGCCCATATATCACACGGGAGCAGTGTGTGTGTGACTTGGTGACAGAGGCTGAGTGGAGGACATTGAGCAGTAAAAATTAGCAGGTTATCCCGGGTGAAAAATAAAGCCATCAGGATGGAGGGCAGGCTGCATCTGTTTTACTCCCATCTGTTTCAGGAAGTCCAGAACTTTCCGGATGTTGTAGTAGGCATTATTGCGTAGATGTGTCTGTTAGCACTTGATAAAGTGTTTATTTTAACTTTTGTGCTTGTGTTTTTGTTGTCCATGTCCTTGTAGTTGCTAGCTAAAGTAGACTCTCAGCAACCAAGCTGACAGAAATGTTGAATGGCTTGTCCTCTGGAAAGCACAAGGGAAAAGAGCCACTCTACAACTTTGTAGGACACAGTGAACAAAAGGGAACAAGACATACAGTAGTGAAAGAAAGAGGGAGAAAGAGAGGGAGTGAGAGAGAGAGAGAGAGAGAGAGAGAGAGAGAGAGAGAGAGAGAGAGAGGAAGAGGGAGAGAGAAGGCTTGACAGATCTGAGTCGAGTATGGCAGGGATGAAACAGTGTGTGCCTGCGTGTGTGTTCGTGCGTGCTGTCTTCATCCTGCAGTGGGAAACCAGGTGGATACCAGGCTTTTGAATCAGCACTGTGCAAGCCAGCAGGCCCTTCCTTGAGAGAGGCGAGAGCAACAGGAGACAATGTTCCAGAGTCTACTTGACACACACACACACACATACACACACTCTCTCTCTATCCTTAGTCTCTCTTTATTCTCTCTACATCACCACTCTCTACATCTATTTCCCTCCTTCCCTCTCTCCAGCTGGTCCCTTGCAGAACTTGCTGTCTGGCAGTGTTGTTAGGAATCCCAGTTGTTTTACATGGGACATCTGGGTGAGCTGGACTGGACTTTGATGTTTCCCCACCCCCACCCTTCCCCACCCAATCCGAGCCCTCCACCCCTCACCCCACTATCCCATTTTATAAACAAGTGGTAGACCCCCTCCCTTTTTTGAGAAGCTCTCAGGAACACCAGACGGGCCCCGCTGGGTGCCAGAGGCCCTTCCACGTCGTTCCTGCCCGGCCCCGCTCCTTCCCGGCCCCGCTCCTTCCCGGCCCCGCTCCTTCAGGGCCCCCGCCCACTTGGCTGAGAGCTGGCTGGCCCGACCCTGAACCCGGGATATGAGGGGTGAGCCAGAGGCCAGCGGCCTGGTAGGGTTGGTGGGGGGGGGGGGGCGGAGGAGGTCAGGACGTGCAGAGGGGGAGGAGAGGAGGGGGAGCAGGCTAATAAACACAACACAGGAAGGGCCATCAGGATGTATGTTTTACAGCCAGCCGGTATTTGAAGGTATCAAACCTCTCTTGTCGCCAGGCAGAGGAATCCTGCGAGAAAGGGAAGGAGGGGTGGGGATGTGGTGACACGGTCAGGGTTTTTACAAGGTGGAGGCCGGGTCAGCGGACACCTGCGGACACCTGCTCTCAGGGAGGGATGGAGGACGTCCTCTGGAGGACGGCCTCACGCACACGCACCCAAACACGCACACATGCATACCTCAAGTGCAACAAAAATAAAACACACACACAAGCCACTGAAACACAAACACTCAAACTCACATGACCTCCCACAACAGAAACAGATACATCCCCCCCCTCTCATGCCCCCCCCCCCCCCCCACACACACACACCATCCCCAGACAAATACTCTCCTCGTGCCCCCCTTCCTTCTTCTGACACTGTCTCGTTCCCTTGTTTCATTTTCATTACAAACCTCCTGCCGGGCCCTGAACTCACTGCCCAGCCTCGACCGGGGGGTGACAGCTCACTAAATCACCCCAGTTTTTAGTAGAGCTGGGCCCTGCTTTTTTATACACTTTAATCACAGGACTCCAGCCGTCAGGAATATTGGGCGCAGTGTATGGAATTCAGCCCATAAAAAAGAGCCCAGGCAGAGGCTGCACTGATGTGCTTCTCATGGCAGAGCGGCTGATAGGATTCACTCTGTTCTCGCTGAGACAGGCACTGGGGTCGATGGAGGAGAGAAGGGTGGGGGGGGGCTTTTATTTACAGGGCCGACAATCCATCGGCAGGGGTGTGGGTGGGGGGACTGTGGGGTAGGGGGTGACGGGGCAGGGGGGGGCAGGTGGTAGGGGGCAGGGGGATCAACAGGTTTTAAGGTTGTAAAACCTGAGGTCATCTCCAGCCTGGCGAGGGGCTGTTTCTCATCTGGCGGCTGGGTTAATGTGCCGTCCGAGCGGGCGGGTGGGTAGGGGAGGAGGCCTTGGCTTTTTGTTTGTTATTTATGGTTAGTCACAGGTTCAGAAACGGTTCAAAATGATCGCTGGCCATCTCTCATGCCGCGCCCGCGCCCGGCTCTATGTTAAACCTCAAGGTGCTGACTTCATCTTGAGGCCAATAGAAATCCACGCCCCGCTAGGACGTACACAAAAAAAAACATTGGTCTGGTTACATTTATTTTGAGAATTCATCTGTGGATGTGTATACCATCAATAAACCTTAAGCATATATTTGCAAGTTGCTTTGGATAAAAGCATATGCTAAATGAATACATGTAATAGTTTGTTGATAGTTGATGTGCATATCTTGTGCCTTTACAGTCCACTCATAAAACCAGAGTTTTAGTCTGCTTGACTCAATTCTCTGCTTTCTTTGACTCTATCTCTCTTTTCCTTTCTCCTCTCTTCTTCTCTCCTCAGTGGAGGCCACATCTAAGACTAGGTATTTATAGACAGTGTTGACATAGCGGGGCATGTTGGAGAACCAGCCCAGGCTCCAAACCACAAGACAAATGGCAGAACCTGTCTCTGTGTGCGAGAGCTCGTCAGGCCAGCTAGCTGTGGTCACACAAGCACAGGTGAGGTCTCACCGCGGGAAAGGGCCAGACTGCAACTGCCAGGGTTGAAATATGAGGGCGGGGGTGAAGGATGGTCGGGAGAGAATAGAGATAGATTGTCAACGTAGAGACAAGAATGAATAACAACTTTTTTAAACATGTCAACAAACCTTTGAAAGACAGGGGTGGTGTCTGCCTATGGTATTTCATATTTTTTCATCAGGTTTTTATTTGTAATAAAGAGAGAGATTTACTGTAATATCAGGATAGACTGTACTTTAGTTGAACTTTTTAGAAAAGATTCTCATGATGACTTTTCCAAAGAGGGAAGGAGAGGAAGTTGAATGATGAATTTGTTGCATCAAAGAGGATAGGATTTGGCCTCTGAGGTAAAATATTTTTCTAACCTGATGGGAAAATGTTTGAAACCGAAGCCAAATGTAGAAGAACATTAGTCACCAGAGGCTGAAAAGACATGTCTGATTGTTGTTAAGTACCTCTCCTAAAGCTATTTAACTCTGCAAACACCACAATGAGGCCAGGATGGGCAGAGCAGGGAAGAGTTTTTAGATTGTCTCCAGTGTTCACACGCAGGTGGTGGCTTTGATTAGGGGGCAGATTACATTACATCATGTCAGGAAGGATTGGTATGGCACACACACACACGTGCACACAAACACACGAAGGCGCAGTCCAAGCCGCCCACACATCTTCATAGATATGGGGCCCATTCTGACAAGCGCCAAGTTGACTTGGCATTGGGGCAGGCCGGGAGGAGTCCAAGTAAAGCAGAGCGTACCCACGAGAGGGCTGGGGCTTTTGTGTTTGCAGAGTGTCACACTTCATCAGGAGGGGAAGCCGTAACAGACCCGGGAAGAGCTTTGAAGCAGAGGGAGGGGTGTGCGGGATCGCCTCTGTGGCTACCTCTGATGTCAGCTCCAATGTTATGATTGCGAGCCATTTCCTGGATTAAGATTGTATTTGTCAGCGCCAGCGAAGCCGCCTCTCGGATGGTATAACGGAGAGCATACATCCTAATTAGAGCATCGAATGAAGGGTGATGAAAAGACGACAGCTGTCTGTCATGAAACTCTGAGCTTAGATACCCAAACAAAATGAATCACAGCCACGTCATCGAAATCCATTAGCCTTCAACAGGAGATACCTGTGTCTGACAGCTGTAGAGAAGTTTAAGCGATTATCACTCCTGATTATGTGGATCCTCGTGACTGAATGCGACTCTATATTCTTCGTCTTCCTTTGTTCCCTTGCAGAAGGTTCAGACAAGGTTTAGGGTTAGGAAAGACAGAGCTTGTGTCTGTAAAGTGCTAGAATGGAGGATTGGACTTGGCAGAAGGGCCGGTGTGATGGCAGTGCGCGTGTCAGTTTCATTGGCTTCATCATAATTGCAGCTGTGGTGAGCTGTAATGGACCACATCCCTTTGGCAGCCGTAACTGTCATGAATCTGAGTGTTCTGGATGGAAGGCTAGTTGTTATTAACTGGGAGGGGAAATATTTTCGGGAAATCGCATTTGTATTGTACTTATGGATGGAGGGAAGGCACCTGCTGGTCTCCTGTATCTCCTGATCGATGACTACATAAGAGTCAGGAAGAGGTTTAAAGCATCTTAATGGACCTGAACCAAGATCTGTTTCTGTGAGCGTTTTAGAGATAGTGTAGTGTACTGGATGTAACTATCTATCAAGTTGAAATCTGGGTTCATCGTTAGAGAACAGATACAAATACCCCTTCAGATCCCATTCAGATCAGCCTCATTGCCTTTCAGTCTGAAATGATCCAATAATGTCTTCCCAGGCGCTGACAGAAATCGGAAAACACGCAAAAACAACAGTGTGATCTGAGAGCTTTGAGAACAGAGGCAGAAACCCAGAGCTGATGAAGGGGAACAATTTTCATCAACCTCACCGCTCGCGTTTACAAACACATCAGAGTTTTTTTTTTACTGCCAAATTGAATGAAGGTAATAAAGCAAGAGGTTCACCGGAGGCATTCCCAACAATCTCAATCATTGTTAGCCAGCTGAGGGGCGTTTTTAAAGGTTGCTCCGAGACCAAACACAATTTGGATCAAACCCAGACTTGACTTTGCGTTCGCTCACATTTCCAATCAAGGGCACATTAGGGCTGAGACATTAATGAGCCTGCTAATCCATTTGGCCCCCTCATGATAACAGTTAATTGTCTGTAAAAATGTGTGCAGATCCCCGTTTGGGTTGTTTACTAACTGATTTGGATGCGGTTAGGCCCTAAAGAGGTATCATTACGCTGATAGTGCTTTGGAAAATTAGTCCCCGATGGGTGTAACAGCAGAGTGGGGCGAGTGAGTTTAGAACACATAACGCAGTGTTCCATCTGCAAGCCCTTCCGTCTCTCACCTCAGTCTTTCTACCTCAGTCTCTCTGCCTCAGTCTCTCTGCCTCAGTTTCCCTGCCTCAATTTTACTCCCTCAGTCTCTCTACCTCAGTCTATCTGCTTCAGTCCCTCTACCTCACTTTCACTGCCTCAATTTCATTCCCTCTCACGTTTCCATGCCTCAGTTCCTCGGCCTCAGTCTCCCTGCTTTAGTCTTTTTACCATCCGTATCTAACTTTCTGTTGACTGTCCAAGGTGCCTCAGTACAGCAGAAGAGAACCTGTGTATCTGGACCTGGCCATGACCCGCCAGAGGGTTCTATATGTAAGAGGTTCCAGCTGAAGGAAGTCTGGGAAAGTGGTAATGGGGGACCAGTATGTGATGCTCAGCATAATAGGAAGTCAAATCC
The DNA here is from genome assembly GCF_963692335.1 of Osmerus eperlanus. Classification (NCBI taxonomy): domain Eukaryota; kingdom Metazoa; phylum Chordata; class Actinopteri; order Osmeriformes; family Osmeridae; genus Osmerus; species Osmerus eperlanus. The sequence continues at coordinate 8,675,847 of NC_085026.1, read as the reverse complement.
ATCACTGTCATGTAATTTAAATGCGCTGTCTGTGATTGGACGGCTGTGGACACTGACAGGCCTGAGAGAAACCTGCACAGGGAGGGAGAAAGGAGAAAGAGAGAGGGGGGAGAAAGAAACGAAAGGAAGTGTGTGAGAGAGAGAGAGAGAGAGAGAGAGAGAGAGAGAGAGAGAGAGAGAGAGAGAGAGAGAGAGAGAGAGAGAGAGAGAGAGAGAGAGAGAGTGGGGAAAAAGAGAGAGAGAGAGATGAAACAGACACACCAGGTGTAATGGACAGGGAGGAATACAACAGGCTTGATTTGGCAGCGAATCACACGTGGTATCTGCTTTATGTTCGTGGCCTTGTGATGAATTGAAATCCAAATTGTGGTTTCACAGAAAGTCAGAAACATCATTGTAGAGTGGCTTGATCTTAAGCAGAGAGATGTCTTCATAGAGACCAGTACATTCAGAGGCATAATATACCATAATACGTTCCTAATCCTAATGACATGGAAACTATGTCTATTGGACATAATAGAAAACATGAAAACATTCTCCCTTTTACACTTTAGTGACCAAAACCAAGCAAAGCACCAGTTTGAATGTCATCTTACTCTCATTTAATTAAGATTAAGTTGAAATACTGATTTATACACCGATGGAAATCATGGACATATAAATAATTAAAAAGGTACCATATTGTTTACATTGGTCCAGCACTATAAAGGGGTTACAACTGGAGCTGTGTTTTGTATTCAGGGCCCTTGGATACGCAACCTTGGCTGTCCTGACACTCACTTTATCGACCCGTGATTTCAGGCCTCACTTTCTCATTACGCCAAAAGTTTTGTGTCCTTGTGGCGACAAAAGAATTTGTTTGTGTATCTGTGTAAATCATCTGTCATATGCACATACTACTTTAAGAAAAGGCCAAGGGTGCCATTCCATTTCCGCCGCCTTGCTTTCATATTTATGCGTCTCATATTCACGTCATCGCCTGTGTCTCGGCTGCCCTATCCATCAACACTTTTTATCCCCTCTTGCGCCAACAAAACGGATATAAAAACCTCTTTTACGCCGGTCGAGTGGTGCTGCAAATAAAACAAAAAACAGAACAACACACTTTTTTATTAATATGTCCAAATAATAAACTACTTCATAAACTAAAGCTGTTAAGTGAGGTCATTTGCATTGGGTCACCACCATAATGGTAGTGACCGGAGGCAATGCCGCCGTGAAGAAGAATTATCATAACTGAAATTGAAAAATTTGCCTATAAATTTCCGGTTTGGCCAAAGTGAAGAACAGACCTATTGGGAAGTTCCCTTTCCAAATCAAGACCATTTTTCAAATATGAAATTTGCATGTTCAATGACCACACCAACAGCTGAAACAGTTCAGTAATTTTCCTTCCAGTAAGAACAATAGATGAAAGAATAGAGAGATGACTCTGAGCTTGGTAGAACCCCTCGAGACACAGGGATATCAGAAAGACTGGGAAGTGGATGAGGATGGATTGCAATAGTAAAAACCCAAATGTATTTAGCTTTATCAGGTATGTGCTAATCTTTTCAACACTGGCATATTGTGAGGCTGATGTTGAACATAGTCAGGAACAAAGTGACACACATCAATATTCACAACAGCTTTACATGGATCTCTATAGGGGACACTGTAGTCAACTGAAACCGATATACGTTTTAAATGAATGTAAAGCACACACCATATTACACTGGCAACTACAGTAAATTGCTGTAGATCACAGTACAATAGATGACTGTGCAGGCAGGCAGGCAGGTAGCAGTAGTGCAGTAGATTCCACTGTCCTCTTGATCTCTGCGTCGGGCTCCACTCTCTCAGGGTTGGGATGGAACTCTTTTAAAGGTGAACCATGCTCATCCTTGGGTGTGAAGTTTTGCCACATTTCAAAAGGCCCAAACTAAAACAAAACAAGGGAGAGGAAAACACCAAAAAGCAGTGGATTGAGGAGACGTCTATCTCAATTGTGTACATTCAGACAAATCCGCTTGCCTTTGGCCTGCTTAGGGGCAGAAGGTGAGGGAGGCACACAAAGGCTGTGCAATTATTCTGCTCTGGCACAACAACAGACAGCAGAAAGAGCTTCAAAGGCTTTCCTCTGAGCTGTGGTGCTCCCTCACAGGAAAAAAAAGAACACAACCTGTGTGAATAGGCCTAGCATAACATGGACTAGTGGTCTGTCTCTACTGCTACCACTCATTTGATAGAATAAAAGAAAAGCTTTTTTTCTAGACTACCATTTGAATTAGAATTAGTGCTCTCAGTCAAATGAAACATTGATAATTGTTAGGCTGATAATCAATTGATTATGAACGCACTAAAAGCAGTCAAATGTCTTAGATGCACAACGACAGGCGTCAGGATGTTTACTCCACATATCTCCTCCACAAATCACATTCAATAAAAGCAGACTGTTAATTATTTAGAATTAAACTTCTAAATATTAAATCTTAACAATAGACGCAAATAGATCACGATTACACTATCTACAGTAGAAACCGTAAAATATAGTAGTCTTTATTAATCCAAGAGTGGAATTGGACTTTTACATCTTATTGACATAGGCAGGGACAAAACATAAAAGTTCAGGAACATCACAACAACACAACAAACTGCCACTGATACCATCCGAAACGTTCCTGATGAAAGCTTGTTCCTCCAATATATATTTCTGTAACTCTACTTTTTGTACAATTACAATACAAAAGTACCATTTGGAGTTCCTCGATGTATGAAAAGCTCAAAAAGCTACTTCCCACAGAACCCTTCCCTTTCAGTGCGTTTTTTTTATTATTATCAGGCACTGTGTAGGTTACCTCGTTTTAAAGGGTCCTCTCCAACCAGGAAGTAAATTTCACGTGTTGTTGTGTACATGCTGGTGTTGTTGTTACTGGTTGCTATGCTAACTAGACATTCAGCAATACTATCGGAATAACATTATTTCACAGTATCTCACTCCTGTTTCTGTATAAACCGCGGAAGTGCTTTTGTAAAATGAAAGTGGTCGCGTTGATAAGGTAGCTAGCTAAATGCATTCATTCTCATTCATTGCTCTGAGTAGCAAGGTAGCTAACAGCACAGAGACACTGCACAATCAGTGTTCATTCTTCCACCTAGGTTTTTATATATGTGTTTGTATTTTGAAACTGTATTCTAACAGTTTACTTGCCGAATACGTTCTGTTGAATACATGTCAATATTTTGTTATCTTGCTGTGTGCTGCCAAGATTTCTAGAGCAGTGAGAGACTGTAGTACCTCATGAAATGATGGAGAATAAGACCTAGTGTTTTCTACTATAGTCCAGTACTGAAGAGAAAAATATACACATAGTCCAGTAGTTCACTCCCCATACAGTGACACACTAAAAGCAGTAGCCTAATGGAAGACTATCCGCATGTCTGTGTAGCCTGGTCCTGTGTGGTGATAACATTAGCCTCAATGGGCCATGTCCTATGGTGTTACAGTGGGGGCAAAGACAGCTGCTACAACATGATGCAGTGTGTTGATGCAGGACACAGGATCGTAGCTCTGGCCAACCTGCGCCCAGCCAACACAGGTGAGCCTGGACCCACATTGCCTCCCTGCACACTACATTATCAATCTAGTCTGCCCTATATAGACTCAGCAGCTGCAAGATACCCCATGGGGGGGCAGACTGTTCTTCAGCTGCAGAATCACTGTGCACCCCCCCTAAGATTTATAGTCCACAGACAGGACAGGAAGTGACACGTTTCGGTTTCTATTTCTGTTCCATTATTTACTATTTTATTCTTCCCTATTCCACAAAACTATAACCTGTTCTGATTCTATTTGACGGGATTTGTATTTGTCCCCCGCCCATGTTTTGCAGATGAGCTGGACAGCTACATGTACCAGACGGTTGGTCACCAGGCCATAGACCTGTACGCGGAGGCCATGGAGCTGCCCCTGTACAGACGCACCATCCGGGGGGCCAGCCTGAACACGGGCAGGGACTACAGGGAGACAGAGGGGGACGAGGTGGAGGACCTCTATCAGCTGCTGCTCACGGTCAAGGTGCCTGTCTGCTCTATACAGGCTCGCTGTGGTTACGATGGGATACGGGGGGGGGGGGGGGTAGGTTTCGCTCTGTGGTTCGAGCCTTTGACCGCATGTCCATCGGTTGCACGTTTGAATCCCCATTTTAATGTATGGAAAAAAGCGTCCGCTGAATGAAAACATGACGATTATGTGTTGGCATTGCTGCCTGAGTTCTGAGCCTCTGTCTGACTCCAAAATGTCATCGATATTTCACCCAAAAAACACACCACAAAAAAAACTACATTTCCAGGGTGGTGAGAAAATATTAATTTGGCACCGAATAATGGATGAGGCCGGTGGTGGTGCCCGAAGCGAGTCTGGCAGGCGTTAGTCATGGTTGCATGTGTGTTTAACACCCACCTGGTAGCACCCGTTCCACCGCCTCGAGCCAGGGCAGTGCTACCTGGACAAACACTTCAGGAGGAGCCCTCTCTCCCACTGTCAGAGCATACAGGTGAATGAGTGCTGGTGGAGCGATCCAGCCTAGCACCTATCCTTCCCAGTTACACTCCAAAGGCTAGCAGCATCAGAATTAAATAGAAGGCTAGGAGGGGGTGGGGGGGGGGGGTGTAGGAGGTTGTGTTGGGACAGAGATGGCCTGACGGTGTAAACAGGAAGAGGAAAGTGTTTTCCCTGTAGGTCTGCATGGAGATATGTTCATCCAGTGCTGGGCCGGACTTGGCCTTTCTATTTCCACAAACACACATACACACACACACTGCATGAGAGTGAAGGGCCAGTGAACCTGCCTCAGGGCATTTTGCTATCTCTCTTTTTCGTTTTTCGTCTCAATATTCCTTTCTGGTGTCCAGTTCTTTCCCTCCATTTCTTTCTTTCTCTCTCTCTCTCTCTCTCTCTCTCTCTCTCTCTCTCTCTCTCTCTCTCTCTCTCTCTCTCTCTCTCTCTCTCTCTCTCTCTCTCTCTCCCCCCTCTCCCTCTCTCTCGCCCTTTTTCACACACTTACACACTCACAAACATATACACAGAGGCACACTCCTCTCTCTATAGGCAGCTCCAGCTCTGTGATTGCTAGGTTCAGCTAATTTCCCATTTCCAGGGCACTTCTGGGGTGACCCCTGACCTCAGCAGGGCCACAGGTTAGTGTAGGGGGTCTCCCAGGGGGCCTCCCCAGGGCCAGCAGACAGCCAGTCCTCGATGTGTTTACCTCTCACACTGCCGCAGCAGAGGGAACAGGCCTGCTCAGTAAACAATGATTCCTCCCCCACCTCCTTTTACCAATCTACAGGGACAAACGTAGAAAACACCAAAAGTCTTCTTGTATTGTTTTGTAATTCTTTTGTAGTCAAAATCAACACCCTCCACTCCTTGCTTTATGCTTTTTGTGAGTTTCCTTATTAATCGCTGTGGTGTGATGTTTTTGTTTGTTATATGTGACATTTTGCTGAGATTAATCAAAGTGCTGTAGGTGCTTGTTGGAAATAAGTTTACTTTTGACTGTATTGTCAGTGTTTCACATTCACTTGAAATGTACAGTGCCGGCCATCAGTTCTGTATGGTAGGGCTTTTTATCGCTTGTTTCTCCTGAAGAACCAGTTTATTCAAGTCTCAAGTTTTCTCCACCCCAGGTTTGCTGCTTGATTTGATGGTGTTGGACAGAAGAGGAGGGGAAAAAAGCCTTCTTCAGATAATTAGTTGTTAAGTCATTCACACAGGAAAAGAACAGTTTTAGCATCAAAAATGTGTTCTGTTTGGGAAGTGTGATATTTTGAAAGATTCACCCTAGCAGTTTGAATTAATTAGAAGTTATAAAATTACATTTGGCAGATGACACGTAGATGAAAGACTTTTTCTTCTCCCAACTCTTGATGAGTTGGTGTGGATATTCTCCCTGCCTTCTCACTGGAGTCAGCTCGTAAACGTGAGCCAACAGTGCCACCTATGGGCCGCTCACAGGCACTGCCTGACCAGACCTGGCCATCCCTTACCCCCGCTGTCTCAAAGAAGGTTCAGTTCTATTCAGAATCAAAAGACGGGATCGTTTTCGGTCCCATTGTCAACTGAGAACTGAAAATTCCCAAATTTGACGGTTCCTCCCTCCATAGCCAACCCCCCCCCCCCCCCCCCCCATCCCTGTCTCTCCTCTCTTGGCTGGCTGGGTTTGGCTCCCAGTCTTTGATGTGAGTAACCTGAGAGAGAGGCGAGCCACTCCAGGCCCAGCCTGTCCCACCACGCCGCCCTGATCTCTGAACCCGCTCTTTGAGGGGGAGAAATAACTGTTTTCACAACGGGGCGAGGATGAGCTCTCCCTCCCTCTATATCTATTTCAGTTGGAGGTTTGTCTCTTCGTGTCAGATTGAACCGGTCCTCCTCGTCCTGTTCTCTTTCACTCCTGGTGTGTGTAGCTCTACATGTTCAGTCTGCTGCTGCCGTGTGTGTGTGTGTGTGTGTGCTGTGATTGAGATCCACAGTGTCAGTCACCCCTGGCTCCCTGCAGGCCCACACTGAGGTTTAGATTAGTCATCTCACATCCCTCAAGTCCTTCATCCCTCGTTCTCCGGCTCTGACCTGACACACTGGCCCTTTATGCCCCGTGACCCTGTGTGTGTGTGCGTGTGTGTCTGTGTGTGTGTGTGCGCGTTTGTGTAAGTGCGTGTGCATATAGCTGCGTGTGTGTGTGTCCTCTCTTTTGAAGGTCAGGTCACAGAGGGCCTGAGTTACATGATAACAGGTCTGTCTGTGGGCTGTCCACACTCTGGGCTGGAAGCATCCTCTTGTACTTCAAGCTTTCCCCTCATCTTTTATCATCAGAATGCCCTGTCAGAATGTTCCAGAAGAGCAACAGATTAGATCAGATGACAGTTCTATCCTACTTAGGACAGCATTAATGTACTGTACATGTGTAGTGGGAAATATTACTTTAATTATTGACTCGATTTAACACACTATTAAAGACTGTATAACCACCCTGCAACCTTTGACCTGATCTGCCCAGACAGACCTGCTCCATTTAATAAAAATGATAAGAGATTATATCATATATTCTTATGAGAGACCCAATTAGTAACAACTTGACACTTGGCTCATTGCTGTGTTGTCACAGCCCACTTTTATCCCGGTGCCTTCTGAGAGGTGGTGCGGCGGCAGCAGGTGCCTGGCTGCTGGTGCCCCCGCTGTGAGGGTAGAAGACTGGAGAGGGAGAAGAGAGAGAAGGAGATGAACAGAGGGAGGGAGTGAGGGATGGGAGCAGGGCAGGTGGGAGGAGTGCACTGTGGGTCTGAGGTGTTACAGAACCGCCTATCCACAGCGGTGTGATGCCAGAGAGGGCTGGGGCCGATGGGGGGGAGGGTATTTAACACCCCTCTTCCTTCTCTGGTTACCGGCATGTTTCGGCCCTAGACACTCGTGCGCATTGTGCCTCGAAAGGACATGGATTTCTTTTTTTAAAAGCTGCTTATACATAAATCATGACCTGAGAGGTCACAACAAGGGGTTTAGGCTAGCCGATTTAGATCAATAAGCTGGCTAATGGGAGCCTGATGTACCTGTTTGCTGTAGCTTAAGATGTTTCGCTCCCTTGTTGTTTTCTTGCGTTGCTACAGCAACAAACTAGACGATGCGCCTCGGAAATGTTTTCAGGAAATATTATGGAAGAGAACTCCATAACCAGCGAATCGTTAGGTCGTGTAGCAGCTTCCTGATAAAGGAGCTAGCGTAGCTTCCTTCAGTTCGCCCGGCCCTCAGTTTGTTTGCGTGTGTGTGTGTGATAGCCATTGTTGTCCTTTCCTCGGGACAGGTCATATTTGTGTCGGTGGACACAGAGGCAGTGGGGCGAGATTGCGGCTTGTTTTGCACACGAGGAAGGATAGCATTACGGCTGAGATAATGTCCGCCAGTATTGTTCTCTGGCTGTGTGGAAGTGGCGGGACAGGATCTATTAGACACAGGCCCATTTCCCTCTCCCTCCTTCCCTCCCTCCCTCCCTTGCTTCGACCGACAGACCCGAACAGTCCCCACAAACACGAGATAAAGAGCCCTAGCCTGAAGCCTTTGTAATTTGTTTGTATTTTTCTGCTTAATGTACTTTGCTCAATCTTGTTTAGTGATGATGGAAACAGATAGCCTTATCTGAGCTTGCCAAGGGCATGAGCCACTAACACTGCCTGCTGAAACATTATTCCCATAGAGAGAATGTGTGGGGTGTGTGTGTGTGCGTGTGCATTTGTGAAACAAGCCCATACTGTATTGTATGAATATATGGGTGCTTGTGTCTGTGAATGTTTGTGTGCGTGTGTCTGTGTTGTGTCTGAGTCATTTGCATCTCATCGGGCTGAGCTAGCTAGCTCTAGCTAATGTTTTCTTTCAGACCACGAGGGGAAGTCAAAAATGTAACTGGCGGATGGTATCTTCCCAAGCTCTTGTCTAATTATTACCCTTCATGTTTTAAAGTGAATCTGTCCAAGAATAGTCGCAGGACTACTTTGTTGCTCTCAGCCACCTTGCAGGAAGTGAGAGGAGAGAGTTGGGTCTGTCGTGAAAGCACTGAACAACTGCTTAGAGCTCAGAGAGCTCTGCTCAGTGAAGAAGTCGTTCACCTTTTTATAGTCGACTGTCTGTCCTGTGTCTGACACTTTGGGTAAGAGATTGCTCTCACTCAACTCACCCCCATCCCCCCAAAAAAACTTTTATGTTTGTTTTGCAAAGCATTCCCAGAGAGAAATATTTGTGGCGGGCCCCATCACCTCCTGCAGCTAAAGCCATAACCGGTCGAAGAAAAACACTGTCTGGAGTCTGGAGTGGAGAGAGGGAGAGTGTAAAACCAGCGCCATGCCCCCCTCCCCCTGTTTTTCTCTCACTCTCTGCGTCTCTGGCTCTGTATCTTTGGCTCTCTCTGTTTTGCTCTCTCTATCTGTATTTCTATCTCTCTATCTCGCTCCTGACTGGACGATCTCACCAGGAAGCCATCTGAAAGTGTTCTTGGCTTGAGAGAGAGAGAGAAGGAGAGAGAGACCGAGAGCGTGAAAGAGAGATGGACAGAGAAAGAGAGAGACCCTGTTTCCCATCGAATTCTGCGAAAAGTGACAACTCCGCTCCTGTTGTGTGTTATTCTGTGGTGCCCTGAGATTCTTTCCTGTCTGAGCAACTCTCGAAACACTCCAGCCAGCTGGGAATGCCACAGTGACAGAGCAGGGATTAAGGTTTTACTCAGCGCACTATGGAAAAACTCTGATGTTTGTTTTTAAGTAGGGCTATGTCCTCCCCATACGCCTGTGACCTGAACAGACTCTCTCCAGAGGTTGTGGGAATACCCAACCAGCCTAATTAATTGTCTGGCTTGTAAGAGGCTGTGGGTAAAACCACTCACGTCGAGTTCCAATGTTTCTTGATTCAGACAATTTTGATTGAACATGAGGGCATAATATCAGGTTCAAATGCCCCCCCCCCCTCTACGCTGCGGTGGATGAAAGTGTCGTCTTAATTCAACAGATCCATGGAGAAAGAGTCTCTCCAGACTCCCTGCCACAGTACTTCCTCCCCAGCAGGGAGGTGTCTGGGCCCGTTGGCTGAGGACGGCCTCCCTGGCCCGGCTGAAGCCTGGGCCCTCCCTACCTCCCTCCCTACCTCCCCTCCTCCATCCTTCCCCCCCTCCATCCTCCCCTTCACCACTCCACCCCCACCCAGCTGACGTCTGCATAAGCCTCTATTTACCCGGCCCCATATATCGTTGAGGAAACCCAGGAAACGTTAATCTCTCTACTTTTTAACCATGATGAATTTCTACGTGTTCCAGCTGTGAGCCCTGGCATATTTATGCACAGGCTCTATTGGTGAAAACAGCTCTGTCACTGTAAATGAATCACAGTCCGCAGACTGTGTGTGTGTGTGTGCGCACTTCAGGCTAGACGACTGAACAGAAACAAGCTGAAACACCCCTAAAACAGCTCTTCTCTGTCTCCAGTCCAAACACCACGGTACTCCATGAGGAAGTGTTGACAGTTTCTCTCTTTCTCCCTCTCCCTTCATCTGTCTTCCTCTACACCCCCCCCCTCTCTCTCTCTGTCTCTCTCTCTCTCTGTTTGTCTCTGTCCTTCCCTCCCTCGCTCTTTCTCTCTTCTCCCTCTCTTTCAACCTCTCTTCCGCTCCCTGCCTCCCTCCGTCTCTTCCTCTGCCGCTCTCTCTCTCCGTCCCCCTCCCTCGCTCTGTCCCTGTCTTCCTCCTGACTGGGCCTGTGGGTGCCAGTGATAGCCAGGCGTCACTCACCACAGCGATGAGACAATGGACCGTGTCACATCCTCCACGACCCGGCCCGTCTGCACCTGCAAGCAGGCCCCCGCGGACGAGGCCCAGATTTCTGTCTCTCTCTCACTCTCCATCCCTCCCTTTCTGAGTCACCATGTCCTGCAGCGGCCCAGGGAGCGGTCCCGGACGGTTCCCCTGTTTGTCGTTCCTGCTCCTCTCTCTCTCTCTCTCTCTCTCTCTCTCTCTCTCTCTCTCTCTCTCCCTCTCCCTCTCTCCCGTGGAGGCGTGACGTGTGGTGAGTCCCGCCGTCCCGCCTTCCCGGCTGCGGCACAAAGGAAGGAGAGAGCGTCTTTCAGCAGCTGCGTCACGCCGACCGCCTCACTCCCACAGGGGGCGAGGGCTTTGAAAGCACTCGACGGAGGTTTTTAGAAGGGAGTTTGTTTCACGAAAACGACTCAGCGGAGCGTGCGCGCCAAGTTGTTGCGGCGTATTTGTTAAAGTTGCCGTGAAACTGTGTATGTAGGCGTACAAGCAGCTGGAAGTGGTTAAATGAAGAAGTGTCTGGTACTGTGAACTGCGTGACCGTAGAGGAACTATTAACGGTCGAAGCAGCTCTGTCTGTGTGAGATTTGGGATTGGGAACCGGGCGAACATACCGGTAAATAAACAAATAGACAGCACATCGAAAAGCCGCGAGCCAGCTTCCTCCTCCCCTCTCTGAAGGGCACCTGTCACGAGAAGATGTTCAAGGTGTCTGAACATGCCTCCTAACACGCCCCTAACACGCCCCTGGACTGGTTCCCAATTATATGAAACCCCTGTATGTTGGCCCCTAGACCCCCCCCCCCCTCTTCCTTCTCTGTGTGATTCCGACCCCCCCTCCCCCGGCCCCCATGTAGCAGAACAGGACAATCCTATTACATTACTGCGTGCCAAAGTAATGGAGGGTCCATTAGAGTCATGTCCTGTCCACTGGTTCTCCCATGGATACATGAGGCGGGAGGGGATCAGGGGAGGTGTGTGTGTGTGTGTGAGGGGGGGGGGGGGGGGGTGTATAGTGCTGGTATGACAGTGAGGACACAATGATGCAGTAGAGTGTGTGTGTGCGTTTGTGTGTGTTTTGGTCTCCCGATGCCCTTCAGGAAACCGTCATTCGAGGCACTTAAATTAATTTCCAGCCCTTCTGCATTGACTGTTCATGCTAGACTATCTACACGGTGTGTGTGTGTGTGCGGGGGTTAGTAGGTACAGGAGCACGTAAACAGAACGGCGCATGTGTCGATATGAGCCTCTTCCACTCGTTTTCACCTGCATCGATAAACAAAGACCTCAGGATGTTTCAATGTCGTTATCATCAATCCGCGAAAAAGCCGCGTCTGTCAGTGTCCATGATCCGGGCACAATGACCTCAGAGGGTCCTAAACCAAGATGTATAATTACAGAGTCACACACACACACACACACATACTTGCTAACTTGAAAGAGAGCCTAATGGCCCCTTTGTGGTCTTGGAACATGTCTGCCAGCCTTAACCTGGCCAGCTGCAACATCTTCATCATTCATCCCAGGCCTTCCATCCGTTCACAGCACAGAAGGCAAGGGGAGGGCTGCCTTAATGAATTTGACAATTAGTAACAGAAGTTAATGACTGCATGGGGCTAAGTGCCCTGATGGACATGACTCGGGGGCCAGAGAGCCTGCGGAGGGGTGGGGGGCTTCAGATCCTCGTTAATGGACCCCTTTTGTTTAGTCTACCTATGATGGGGGCTCCTTGGGGTCCTTCCATGTGCCAGAAGTCGAGCTCAGGGAGGAATAGTTAACCTGAGGGCCCAGATCCTGGATCAGTCTGGCAACTCCTAATGTGAACTGGGATCATCACGGGTTACAATCAGCGAGCTGACCTTGGAACATCGCCAGGGGGTGGGGAGGTGTTAGGCTTGTCTAGGATCTCCACGTTAACCCCGGACGACGGTCATGGATGGAGGGAGAGGTGCATTGTGGGATTCAGGAAGTCCCAGTGACCTCTGCTGTGATTTATATGATCATTATCGAAGCACCTCTCCCCATGGCCCCTGCTGAAACTCTATCAAAACACTGTTTGGCCAGATATCACTCATAAAGTGTTTTATCCGACATAGCACTTCACAAACTGCCTCGCCGATATTATCCAACGATAAAACATTTGGATAAATATTTCAAGCAGAACCAAATCAAAGTCTGTGTTTTTATAGCGCTGTTAAGATACACAGAACGCTCTTACAGGTTTGTTTCTTCCAGATTCATCCATTCCCACCCGTTTCCCCTCCCGTGGGGATCCCTCCCGTCTTTTCCACTGCAGAGGACAAAATATGTCTAGAATTTGGGAAATCCAAGTGGTTTTGTTCGGCCCCGAGCAGAGCTAGCACGCTCTCGTTCCAGCCCCGTCTCCCGGTTCGGCTTTAACGGCATCAAAAACAAAAGAGGCACCCAAAAATAACAACGTTCAAGAAAAGCTTCACAGTGATGCTGTTTGCCTGATGGTCTGGGAGCCAGAGTTTGGCTTTTAGTGCTGAGAGGGATGTGAGAACGCAGTTCTGAGGAGGACTGGAAGACCGGCGGCTTCTTATTGTCTGGGAAAGAGTTTGAGACTGTGGTGAGACTCCGAGAGAGAGACCAGGGCAGAGGAGCTACCATTGCATTGGTCCTGGCTGATTCAACCCTCTGACGGCCAAGCAGAGTATAGTTACTCTGCCTCCAACTCCCCAATGGACCGTGAGAGAGGTAGGAGAAGGAGAGAGAAGGTGGACACTGGAGTAGGAGAGAGAAGATAGAGACATGGAGTAGGAGAGAGAAGATAGAGACATGGAGCGAGGTTGAAGGAGAAAGAAAGTAGAGGATGAATTATCTGTGGTTGTTGTTGTTGATCTGTCAGGGCCTGCTGCGTTTGGAGCTGAGCGACTCAGCGGGTTTGTTCATGCTCATATGCCATTTAAACATTGGACTTCTTTCATGTTCCTCCTCTCTCTCATTCTTTTTCTTTAATATTCTCCTTTTCTCTGTCTCTCTCTCTTTGCCTCTCGCTCTCTCTGTCACTCTCTCTTTCTCTGGCTCATTTCTGATTTGCTCCACAGAAACTGACAGAATTTTCAGAGAAAGGTTATGGCAGTATCATAGTGGTGCACCCCCCCCCCCCCAACCCCCCACCCAGCCCTACCCCACCTACCCTGCCTTGCCTGACTGTGCCTCGAGCCCTTCCGTGCTCTGTGGAGAGCTCTGATCAGTCTGGCCTCATTACTGTCACACAGCATCACAGTCAACTGAAGTTATGTCCATACCAATACAGCAAAGTAATTCTTCCCAGTTAACACACTGAAATCCCTTCAAAATAAAGTGTTTTTACCTCATCAAACTGTTTTTTACAACCAGCGACAGTATATGTGTGCGTGTGTGAATGTGAATATACGTGCACGTGTGCGCTCACATCGTCTCTTCGTCTCTCCTTTTCTCTTTCTCTCTCTCCCTGTTCCCATACTCTGCCTCCGGCCTGCTGCGTGTCTCTCTTGTCCTTTTACACACACATACACACACACATACCGAGACTGTATATATTCTTTATCTGATTAGCTGGCATGTCTGCTTGGAGCGCTATGTGGTGCGGGAAGCGTCACGGCCTGAGGCTGGGCATGGATTTCATTTAGGAGAGTATCAAAGGTTTTACACGCCGTTCTCTTTAATCAGCATGTTTATCAGGCAGAGAGAAATTGCAGGCAGGACCACGGGGGGAATCGGAGAAGGGGGAAGGGAATGGGGGTTATCTTAAGGACCAGTAGCCTGGGAAATTGATAATGGCTACAAGGTAATTTACTGGCTAACTTGTGCATCTCTCCTCTGCCTCAGCACTGGCCTGTCATTCAAATTACCACCCATGTAATGTTCTAATGGAGCTGTGTGTGTGTGTGTGTGTCCAGCTGTGTATCCCAGTTTCGCTCTGGATGGGGCATGAGGGGGGGGGGGGATTGTTCCCTGTAATATTAATGTGATCTGATCAGTATTGGTTTTGTTACACCACACACACACACACACAGATACCAGTCCAGACAGACAGTGATAGACAGGTTCTGGAGTTGTACGCATTTTTATTGAATGTATTCTTTCGGTGGTCGGCCGGGTCCCGCTGATGCCTCGAGGGGGATGTGGGCTGGACCAGGAAGACCTGGACAGCACCGTAGAGTAAACATCCCTACCACTGTGTGTGTCTGTGTGCGTACATGCGTGCGTGCTCTTGTTACCACACGCGTATGTCATGGGAAGGGAAACGCGGCCTACCACCGAGTTTCCTGGAGGAGGGTCTCTTCTCCTCCTCACCCTGTCCTCTCTTCTCTCGTCCGCCAGGAAAAGGAGGGCGCGGAGGCCGTGTCTGTGGGAGCCATTCTGTCTGACTATCAGAGGGTCCGAGTGGAAAATGTGTAAGTCAGCCACACACACACACCACGCCTCGTTCCGCATTGACGCACATTGCGGCCCTCAGAAGGAAGTACATTGTAATACGAAATAGGGATTGTACTGTACATTGAGATTTGTTTACTCCCTCCTGTTTACATTAGCCCTGTTTTCATGTTAAAGCTCTGTCCTACCTGGGGAACACGACCTTGACGGGGTCAGACATGTAGGCCAATTTTGCCAGTTGTGGGTTAGATATGTCTTTAGTGAATGGTGCCATTCCACAGTAGGTGCGACATATTTTGTGATGTTAGACTCATCCTAGTGTATAAGGTATAGCACAGTGGTTTAAGCATTTGACTGCAAGTTCAAAAAAAGCATAAATAAAAGCATATGGTAAATGAACACATTATTTTATTGTTTTACATTATTTACTCTCTATCAAACTCTACCTGTCTTCATCTCTAACTCTTTTTCTGTCTCTCTCTGTCTCTCTCTCTCTCTCTCTCTCTCTCTAACTTTCTCTGTCTGTTTCTCTCTCTCTAACTTTCTCTGTCTGTTTCTCTCTTTCTTTCTTTGTCTGTCTCTCTCTAACTTTCTCTTGCTGTCTGTTTCTCTGTCTGTCTGTCTGTCTGTCTGTCTCTCTCTCCATCTCTCCTCGAACTCTTCAGACTGTCACTGTGGTCTGACACATTCCAGAAGCAGCCTCTCTAGTCTGGTGTTCCTGGTACAACCACAGAGCTCTCTGCTTAAGAACAAATCCAGCTGTCAATCTTCCTTTGTCTCCTTCCCAACCCCCCCCCCCCACACACACACACACACCCACACAGTCACACACACACAGATACACACACACCCCAGGCATTCTCTGAGCATCAGGCATGTAAACCCAAGAGTTTCGTCTCCAGTTACCTGCACACATACTGAGCGGTGGGTGGGTGTGTGTGCAGCCGTGTGTGACGGACAAACACAACACAAGGCGGTGCCGTCTTACGATAATTACCCCTTTTTAATTCCCCCCCCTCCCCCTTCTTGTCCCTGACAAACGCCCGGGGCGCTGGCAGCCGTCAGGTGAACGTGTGCCATGCTAGCCTCGTTGCCGTGGCAGCCAGCCACCGAGAAGTGAAAGTAGCCCGGGCCGCCCGACTTTGAAGCCGTGTTGTGATCCGAGGAAAGGATTGAAGTCGGTCTCACTCGTCCTTTTTTGTTGTTGGTTTCTTTCTTCCTGTATCCCCACCCTCTCTCCGCCCCCCCCCCCCCCCCCCTCCTCGCTCCTCACCTGCTCCCCCAGGTGCATGCGTCTGGGCCTGCAGCCCCTGGCCTTCCTTTGGCGCCGCGACCAGGAGACACTGCTCTCCGACATGATATCAGCTGACCTCCACGCCCTCCTCATCAAAGTGGCCGCTTTAGGTGGGTTTGTCTCTCTCTTTTTTTTGGACTCTCTCTCTCTCTGTTTTTCCCCAACCGGGGCGGCGGGCGAGCAGTCCTGCCCATTGTCCTCCATCTAACCGCCCCTCTCATTGTGGCATAACCAGAGAGAGAGGGAGAGAAAGAGAGGAGTTCAAACCATCAGTCTGTGGTTCAGCAGCGGCGTTTAGCCGAAAGCACTGGAGCGGAACAACCAAATGAAAAGATAAGGGTGAGGGATGGCAGGGGTAGGGGAAGGAGATGTGTGTGTGTGTCTGTGGGGGCGGTGGAGGTGGGCTCACAGGTGATTGCACACAGCCCGTTGATGATTCTTGTCAATAAACCTGCCCCCCCCCCCCCCCCCCCCATTGTGTGCCCGACACGCATTGCATTCTGGGATGCCACATGCCTCAGACGGTCCCCGAAGCATAGACCAATCTAGAACATCTCCTCTTAAGCTTTTAAACGGGCCCGGCACCACGGCAGGAGGTTAACATGTCACCTGGTTCATCTTACCTGGCTGTTGTTGGGGCCTGAGGACAGAGGGATCGGGTGACAGAATCAGAGGAGAGGAGGTTTCTTTTCTCCCCCCTTCTTTCTTCGCCTCCCATTCTTTCTCCCCAGTTCACAGTGTGAAGTTCGCTCTACCTGTGTCTGTTTGGCAGCGGACGGGCCCCGATTCCCTTTGACGGTGCCGGTGATGAATGACAATGATGCCGCAAATGGTTCTTGTGGCTCCTCTTCTCTGCGTAGCCATAGATCACGGGCGGAGACGGTGTTTACCTGCTCTTAAGTGCGTGTTGTCGCCCTGGGTACGACTCAATTGAAAGGGGTCCAAGCGAGACAGATGACCCGGAGAGCTGAATGTTGTGACACTGGCTTTTCTGCTCTCGTCTCTCAGCAGCATTAAATACACATTCCAGGAATGAGCCCAGTGACCTGATAGACGACATTACTAGAGACAATGTCTCATTTTCGACTTTTTGGGTGATTGAAGACTGACAGTTGGATGAATGAGTGACTTCAAAAGTTTGGTTTGGCCTTTGTTTAAGAGATAATGCTAAGAATCCCATTTCCAGGCCCTTATTGTGTTATGCAAATAAGATCTACCCAATTGTGTTTTTAACAGCCTTCTCCGAAATGCGTTCTTATTTTGTTCTTTTATCAGAGTAAAGGCTCTTTATCTCGAAAAGCTGTAATACCGTGCTTCTTGACTTGTGGATTTGTCTTGGGTTACTTTTCCCCTTTGATATCCTCGATCGCTCTGTCCTTTCTCCCACGTCGTTGGAACGCGGTGAACCTGAAGAGAGAGAGACGACAGACAGACAGACACAGGAGGTAATTATGCTAATGCAGGGCTTTTTAAACCGCAATCATCATTCGGTGGGCCGACACAAAGCCTCTTTTGTGTCTGGCCCAGGAACGTTCCTGTCACTGCTCTCTCCTCAGCTGCACTGCTGTCTGTGGATGACCCCAGCAGGGAACACAGGAACACCTCGGCTCAGCTCAGAGACATTAGTCACCGGCCGGGCGCCTTCCTCTGCCTGACCCTACGACCCCTCCCTCCCTCTTAACATACTCCGCTCCAAGCACATTCTCTCAGTTGTTCGAAAGATTGCATTTGGGAAAAAAAACGCCAAAAATACCTCAGGTGTCAGAGTTTGGATCTAATCTCTGTTTTATAGTGTGTGTGTGTGTGTGCATGCGCGCCTGCGTGCATGTGTGCGTGCGCGTGTGTTAGTGTGTGAGGTTGTGTGTTTTGGCTACAGGTAGAAAGGGAAGATCTTATCGGGCCTTACTCCTCACCTGTCCTAAGGCGGTAGTAATTAGAAAGGAGAGAATTGAATAGGCCGCAAGACGCCGTCGGCACTCGGTGCACTACTCGTATAATTGCAGCTTAGAAGAGAGCAGGTCTGAGCAGCGAGTTGTGCTGTTTGGGGGAGATTGGGTGACAGAGAGAGGCATACCTTGGGGGGTAGGAGTGGGGGTGGAGTTGTGGTGTGTGTGTGTGTGTGTGTGTTTGTCCGGATTTACCTGTACAGACCTCAGGGGAAGATGAAACGGCTCTCCCGGGGCAAAGGTCAAGGCAGCATCTGAAATGACAGCCGAAAACACCCCCTGATATCCTGGTGCGTTTGGCCCCGTCGTAGATGTGTGGTTTTCAGCGAGTTGTAGAAATGTGGGAGGTAGATCGAGAAGACTTAAAGAGTGTAATGTTCCGGAATTATCTGCTCAGAGAGACAGGAGAAAATTAGCGGTGAACTATTCACGATTCTTTTTCAAGATGACAAATCCCCATTGTAAAAAGACAGCTGTCCAAGTGCAGGATGATCCTGAGATAGAAAGCTCCAGAGGAGATCATCTCCATAGCCTAATCCACCACTGGGGAGAAAAGACGAGAAAGAAACAGGACAGATTTTTTTTGTCCTCAAAGGGACTTATTCATTTCATGAAGGGGAAGACGTGTTAACTTCTTAAGCTATTAGCAGCAGCAGACTCGTACAAATGAACACCATTACACTCTTTTATTGGAAGAGCTTCTGCATTATTTTTTATCATAAAGCTGAACCCTCACCATATCTAGTGGTGGTAATTGGCAATTCCGAGCGCCAATCTGATAACACGTTCATGTAATGAGTTAATTGATTGATTAGTGTAGGTGTGTACAGGGGCGCAGGTTCACCCTCCTCTGTGGCAGTTAATTGGTGTGCAGATTTAGCAGTAATTGGCGTGTGTGAGATCCGTGTCTCCCTGTTGTAACCCTATAGCCTCACAAGCTCCTCACCAGCCTGTCCTTCCTGGCTGGCAAAGTAAGGAAGACAGATCCTCTCTGTTCTCAAGACTGCACCCTTTTCTTTCTGTCATGTGTTTTGGTCAACAAAACATTATTGTCTACAGCCAGTTTTTAATCTCACGTAACAAGATGAGATTGCCGTTTTGGGTCAGGTTGTGTGAAATTTAGGTGGTTATGCATCTATGATGAGCAAGACACCGTTATTTGTTTATACAGGAACAATCTTCTCTGGTCTTTTCACCATTTGGGCCACTGAGCCCTAAGCACAGGCATGTAATGTGCTCCTGATGTCGCTATTGTGCCGGGACTGAGCCCAGGTGATGGACACTGTTAAAGAAACAGGTAGCAGCAGTAACCCATCAGCCTCAGGTGGCACAACTTGACCCAGGTCACGACCTCTCCACTTACCTCTGGACCTATCTTCCCCTCTACGTGTCTCTCTGTCTACGTCTCTCCCTTTCTCTCTCGCTCTCGCTCTCTCTCAGCACTGCTGTAAGAATGTTTTGAGTCTTCTTTTAATTGAAAACATTGCATCACCAGAAGCTCTTTTTTTCAATACAAGTGTCGATGCTGCAGACGCTCCTAGATGGATAAAGGCTTGCCTCGAGACACATTTGATAAGGTCATAATTGGCCACAGTTTTCTTTTTAATTTGCCAGATTTGAAAGATTCCATCTGTGATGCATAAATCGCAATGTTCACCTGGGTTACTATTCAGCCCTGAGACGTTGAGATCCAGATAAGAGGCTGACAAATTTCACACCGAACCTTAATCTTCTCATCTTTTGTTTGGTGCTTCCTCCTTCCCCTCCCCTTCACCTTTTCCTTTCTCCGTATCCCTCTCTCTCTCTTTCCCTCTCTTTTACCTCTCTCTTTTCCCAAGATGAGATGATACCGAACAGCTATTGTTTTCACTAAGGTCTTTTGAGAACGTTGTTCAATGGTAGATTCGGCTCACCTCCAAGCTAGGAGATGCTTATTTCATGCATTTAAAGAAAGCTGGGGAAAAAAATGTTACACATCATGAATCCAATTTTCTCTCTGAAGGCAGGGGATTAAAGACAGGCTGTCAGTCGATGCTCCAGATCTCCAGACGTGCAGGGGGTGGCTGCCACACTAGCACGGTATCTAGCATCTCCCAGCCTGCTTCTCATTTAGCATTAGCCTCAGCGTGTCCCAGAGCTGCGAGCAGACCAGGGATTGGAGCTCACTGCAGCTTTACATTCATCAGCCTGTTAGGATTGGTCCTAAGGCTTCAGGGGGGATGAAATGTAAAGAGTTTTGCAGTGGGCATAACTGCATGTGACTGGTCTACTCCATGACCATAGGTTTAAACCACGGACATGGAACCAGACTTGACTATTTGAACTGAAATATAAGGACGATTTTTCTTTCTAATTTGGTATTTTAGATCGAAGCAGACCTAGCGACTAGCTATATCACAAGCAAGGTTTCACTCACTCCCCTTCAGCAAGTAGACATTCTCTTACCTCATCTGTAAAACTGTTCCTCTCGCTAATGCGAAGCTTAATAGCGACAAGGCCCTTTCTGTCGGCTACCTCATTACTCCTCTCCCTGCTCTTAAAGTTCACTGAATTTAATTGCAGTTTTATAGGATAACACAGGATAAAAAGTGCCTTTTATAAAGGGAAGCCTTTCCTTTACAGCTCTGAGGACACCTGTCTCTGTGTGACTGGGGTGTGGGTAACCTGTGTCTGATGGCAGAATAATAGCAGCTTCTGGTGGGCTTATTTGGTTTTAATGTGGCATAATGAGATGGGGTAATTGCGTTTAGGTCAGGTTATAAAACAGTTTGAGTGGAGACTGATGTGGAGAACATGCCGATGAGAGACCGGAGACCGAAGCCTTCCAGTTACCATCCAGAGGCCCCTTCCAGGTCCACTATGGACCTCAGTCCACCTTCCGTTTTCAAACGCTTTGTTTAACCTTTATTGTTCCGGCAGGTACGACAATTAGGAGTGAGCTCCCATTGAGAGAACAATGTGACCAGGAGGCAAATGAGGCAATTGCCACAAAAATAGATCATAGATATATATATATATATATATATATATGAGTTATTTAGGCTGATCATCAATTCAGTTTACCTAATGAGTGCATGTGAAGGGCTTTCACTTTGTGCGTCTGATACAATGGTTATTGTCATCTACAGTAGATGATTTCACATGATATCAGTCATTCCTTGCACAGCCCCACCTCCCTCCCTGTAAATATCAAATCATGTAATCATATATTATTTAAGGCCGGGAAGCTAATGAACATATTAAAAAAAGCGACAACCCGCTGTAATGTGAAGCCGCTCATTAAAACGTGTTAAAAGGCATGACTAATTAAAGAGGATATTTGAATGGGACTGAATTTTAATGTATTTTTCCCCCCCTCTTTTCTTCCTTATTACCTTGGCGGCGGGGTTAAAATGAGACGATGTCCAGATTAGATATTCTCACACTAATTAAGACCGGCGCTCCCCAGGGTGGAGAACAAGGGCCTTGCTCATTCTCTTGTTCCCTCCATACTTCAGCCAGCTCTCCCTCCACTCTCTCCTTTCCCTCCCTCCGACATCTCATCCCTCCCTCGCTCCCCTGTGACAGCGGACAGCGGGGTATCGGTTGAGGCTGAGAGCCGGGGTGTGGTGGACCCTCCGGGGGGTGGGAGAGGGGGGTAACCACCCCTCCCTGAGGGGGCCTGGGGGATGACATCTGACCTTTAGGGTTGTCAGGCCCAGAGGAAAAGATAGTATCTCACGTTCTGATTAACTCTCAACCTCTAATTAAGAGCCAGAATCAAAGCACCCGGTCCAGGCTTGATGGGTTTGGGGAACGTCTTTAGTGGCTAGATTAGATTCGGGGTGGATGTGCTAGAGCAGGGAGGAACGGCAGGGAGAATTCTGAGAAAGCGCTAGCATCCTTGTCACAACTCCACGTCAGACCATGCAGGTAATTAGTCTGGTGTTAATAGCCTGCCACTGAATGAACAGACAGCCAGAGTTAGAAGTAGTCCGGGTCAGAAGAAGACAGTAACGAGTGCATATGTCAGTCCTCCAAACTCTCTTTCCTGTGTTTGGTCCTTGTGGTTGGATTACTTTGTTTCCCTCGTTTTGAATTTGTATTTGTGGAATTGTGCTGTCTCTCATCTCGTTGTTTAGTCTCTCGGTTGTTTGTACACAGCTACACAGCTGCGCGTGTCATCCAAGGCCGTTCTGCTGTGTGCTGGCTGGGAGTGTTTACAGGTTCGGCGGGGGCAGGTCGGATTTTATTGGACCTCATTAGGAACAGGTGTTAGGAAGGAGAGATGAGGAGGACATGGGATTTCGTGTCACGCACCCAGTAAAACGATCGTTATTTAAGAGGTGACCCGAGTGTAAACGAGTTATGGTTCAGACGGTTCTCTCTAGAGCTGTAGCTCTAATGTGGGATAATCCACTACAGGACTGACAGAGGCACTAAGCTCTCTGTGCAGCCGGGCCACGTCTTGTGTCCAGGGAACCTCTGAGAAGTTCCCGTGAAACTCGAATTAAGCGGCCGGCTTCTATTTAAAGGCGAGATCTTCGCTTTAAGCAGTTTTAAGGAGTCAGGGTGAGGGAGGGTGGAGATTGAGGGCTGGAGGGGTGAGCGAGCGTGGGACTTGGGAATGGGTCACCACTCGGGTGGTTCAGGACCAGCTTCCCTCCTCACTCACTCTCTTCCCTCCCCTCCCCCCTCTCCCGTGTCTATGAGTCACTTCCATGCACTCCTTCAAGGGAAGGAGAGGGAGAAGGCAAATAAACACGATCTGTTCCAGAGTTTATGTTCTCAAAGGGAACAGGCAGAGAGGGGGGGGCAGTGGGGGGGGGGGGGGGTGCCTGGCCTCTCTGTTTGCCTGGCATGGCAGGACTGTTGCCCTTACCCGGGGATATGTGTGTACACCACTAGCAAAGTCAAACAAACAGATCCCGGGTGCAGGTTTACGTGTGCGTCTGTGCGCCTGCCCGTTAAACCTCCCTGGCTGTCATCTTCAATCACTGTTCTCTCTCCCTCTCTGTCCCTGATCAGTCTCTCTCTCTCTCTCTCTCTCTCTCTCTCTCTCTCTCTCTCTCTCTCTCTCTGTCCCTAATCAGTCTCTCTCTCTCTCTCTGTCTCTCTCTCTGTCCCTAATCAGTCTCTCTCTCTCTCTCTCTCTCTCTCTCTCTCTCTCTCTCTCTCTCTCTCTCTCTCTCTCTCTGTCCCTAATCAGTCTCTCTCTCTCTCTCTGTCTCTCTCTCTGTCCCTAATCAGTCTCTCTCTCTCTCTCTCTCTCTCTCTCTCTCTCTCTCTCTCTCTCTCTCTCTCTCTCTCTCTCTCTGTGCCTAATCAGTCTCTCTCTCTCTCGCTCTCTTTCTATCCCCTGATCAGTCTTCTTCCTCAGTTTCTTTTCTCTCTCTCTTCCTCTCTTTCAGCCTCACTCTCTTTACCCCCCCCCCCCACACACACACACACACACACACACACACACACAAACCCTCTCTCATCCTTGTAACTGTGTTTTTGTGTCATAGGCCTGGATCCTGAGAAGCACTTAGGCCAACCCCTGGCTGCCATGGAGCCCTATCTGAACCAGGTCAGGGATTTACCTCTGCACAGCGGTTCAGCGCTGATCCAATCTCCACCCCCCCCCCCCCCCCCCCCCCCCACACACACACACCATCACCACCAATTCTCTAACAGTATTATTTCGATTTTGCAGACATACAAAATGACAAGAAATGTTTGTATCACAAACAAATGGTTTTCAGGGTGCTTGAATGTAGCTCGTTCTGTTACGGTTTACCAGCTCCACAGGAAGTACGGCATCCACGTGTGTGGGGAGGGCGGGGAATACGAGACCTTCACCCTCGACTGCCCGCTCTTCAAGAAAAGAATCGTTATGTAAGGGAACAAAGCGCTATGACGACCGGACCAGACGTGGAACTCCACTCAAGGTTGAAGGTAGGACGTGCTCAGCCTAGACTGTGCTGAAGTGTGCTTTTGTTCTCCGACCAGTGATGCCATGGAGACGGTGATCCACTCTGCCGACGCCTTCGCCCCGGTCGGCTACCTCCGCTTCACCGGAATGCACACGGAGAACAAGGACGACGTGAGTCCAGCATTACAGTTAGCTCATGTCATCCCTCCATGTGACCTCACAAACGCTGCTTTTAAACACGTTTATCCACCCAAGAAGATGGACACAGATCCATATACTCTCTCTCTCTCTCTCTCTCCCTCCCTCCCTCCCTCCCTCTCTCTCTCTCTCTCTCTCTCTCACCGACTCCCCTTTCCTCAAGCCCGACACGGCCTACTTTGACGTGTGCAATATTCACCCCCGCCCGAAACTAGGCCCGGCTTAATAAACATGTCCGCTCACATTAGGCCACTTAAGATTCAGGTAGCTGGCTAAGCGGACGGAGAGGGGGTGGAGGGTGCCGGGTGGAGGAGCGCCGGGAGAAGGATGTAGGGCGTGGGGCTACGGGGGGAGAGAGAGACGGGCTGGGGAAGAGAGGATAGCGGGTGGAGGAAGTGAGACGGAGGCATGGAGGGTGTGAGATGATGGGATGGGGGTGGGGGGGGGGGGGTAGAAGGAGTGAGATGGAGGATATGCAGACAGGGGGGACAGTCACCCTGACTCTTATTATGTCTGTCACTCCAAAGCAGATGGGTGACTGGGCTGACCCCGATATTTCAGGGGTCAGATCAAGCAGTGCGCGTGTGCATGTATGCGTGTGTGTGTGCATGTATGTGTGTGTGTGTGCGTGTGTGCCTGTGTGTGTACTGCACTGGAGACCGGACTGTGGGGGCATGACATCATCCTTCTCCTACTGAGCGCTGTCTGTACTCATTAACTGGTATTAGCAGAGAGCAGCACTGGTGTGACAAGCTACAACCACTACACACCAGATACAGTGCAGATACAGTGCAGATACAGGGCAGATACAGGGCAGATACAGGGCAGGGATGAGCTGGACAGGGCAGGAAGCAGGGCTGGACCCTTGACTGTCCAAGAGGAAAAGAGGATTTAGGGTCGAAACTTCGGCTGAAACAAGAGATGGATAAAAGAGTGTTAAGTAGAGAGAGAAAATGTTCAGAGGGTGTTAAGTGCAACTTCCCCAGTGACAGTTCTAGTCTGTGGTAGAAGCACGGTAATAAGAAAGACTGAGGCTGCAGGGGTGTGGGAGGAATGTGTGTGTGTGTGCGTGCGCGTGTGTGTGTGTGTGTGTGCATAGCGGTTACCCAGGGGTATGTGACTAGCCCTGGGCCTGGCAAGGCTTTAGGATGTTTGTGTGTGTGTGGGCGCTTGCACGCGCCCACGCTCGGTGTGTGTGTGTGTGTGTGTGTGTGTGTGTGCACAGTGGTGAGGGGGTGGCAGCCTGTTGGCGGGGGATCGGGGTCGTTACGGACAGAAACCATATCCCCACATCCTCGGTGACCCCCCACAGCTATCTATTTTATACATCCCCTCACACCCTCCACCCCCACCCCCCTCTCCCCCCCCCCACCCCCCTCTCCCCAGCCGCCCCCTCGGACCCCCCAGGTCGCTGGGGGAAGAGCAGGGAGATTCCGGGGCTCCGTTCAGGCAGGGGAGAACCTGCCCTGGCACACCAGTCGCAAGCTCTCTCCGTCAGGGTGACAGATGCGTCGTGACACCAGCACTAGAGGAAAACCGCGCCTGGACTCGTGAGAGGGGGGTGGGGGGGACGCACGCCGTCATTTGCCCTCGGTTTACGCTAGTCAAGCTATTTTCCACGGCTCCACGCAAGCGAACGGAGTATAATTAATTTGATTATCATATGGCCAAGTACAGCTGACAGGACCGGGGGGAGAGGGGGGGGGGGGAGGCAGGGGTGGGAGGTGGATGGGGGGGGGTCAGTCCGTGAGGACATGCGGAATGACTTATTGCAATATTGCATGTCGCCCCGGTGGGATTTGGCAGGTATTCCGTTTGCCTTCAGAGCATGCTAATGGCCCGCCCTCTGCTTCTCTGTTCCGGGGAGGAGAGGAAGAGGAGGGCGTGGAGGCCCAATCCAAATAAGGCGCGCGAGCATGCAAACCCCCCCCCGCCGCGTCCCGAGACCCGGCGCTCGTCACGAGGCGGACCCGTCAGCTGCCCTGACGGACGGCTGGCATGATTGAATTTAAAGTATCAGAAAACGCCAGGCGGCCGCCCCATCGCTTCTCCTCCTAATGCATAGCACGTGAGCGTGGTGTTCCATATTCATTCACCTCCCAGTTATCTGTGTTCTGGGCCCTCTTCAGAGAAGAGTGACATGCATAGTCCGCCTTGGGTTGAGTTATTGAAAATGTATAATTATGTGCCATTTCGGCTCCGTTTGTGTGTTGGGTGCATGTTTTGGTTTGATGTACACCCCCTCCGTCAACCCTACCTAACCCCCCCACACCCCCCCCCCCCCCCTGGTGTTTGATTTCAGGCTCGGGTGGCGGGGCTGGGCCCCTTCCTTCTTGTCCTTGCCAGAGCGCCATCGACAGAATGACAGAGGAGGCAGAATATGCTGATCAAGCCCAAGACATCCAGCTAGAATTTACATCAAACGCCGACCTTAGTTGTCAGTCGGGCCGTGGTGAGATGCATGCGTGTGTTTCTGTGTGCGTGTGATGTGTGTGTTCCTGTGTGTGTGTATGCGTGTGTGATGTATGCCTCTGTGTCTGTGTGATGTGGTCAGCGCCATGATGCCTGTATGTTTGAATGATCGTTGACAAGTGCTGTCGTTCCGAGAACATTTACGACAGTCTACGGACTCCTATTTCATCTGCTCCGGTCTGTTCCTGTACACATGACCGGACCTCTACACCTCGTTGGGCTTTTAGTTTGAAAACAGAACTTGGTGAACCCGTAGTTTAAGGGATTTCTTTCCCCTTTCTCTCCCCAAAACAGTCCAAACCTACTGAATCATTGACCTCGCTGTTGGAGCTCTTAGAAGACTTTTATGAATGCCCCCCTCCCCTTCACCCCCCAGGTCACCCCCCCTCCTGCTCTCCCAGGACATCCAGAGGATACCAGTGGTTCTCGGGGGCTCACAGCCCAGACCCCGGAATCCACAACCAGACCATGGCTGCTTTACACTGCTGCAAGGTACAGTACTCTTCACTACAGAGAGAGAGAGAGAGAGAGAGAGAGAGAGAGAGAGAGAGAGAGAGAGAGAGAGAGAGAGAGAGAGAGAGAGAGAGAGAGAGAGAGAGAGAGAGAGAGAGAGAGAGAGAGAGAGAGAGAGAGAGAGAGAGAGAGAGAGAGAGAGAGAGAAGAGAGAGAGAGAGAGAGAGAGAGAGAGAGAGTGAGAGAGAGAGAGAGAGAGAGAGAGAGAGAGAGAGAGAGAGAGAGAGAGAGAGAGAGAGAGAGAGAGAGAGAGAGAGAGAGGCACTGCCCTAACAAAGTATGGTATCAGAGCACCAAAAAATCCCTTCAAACACATCCTAGCTCCAGCAATACTCAGCTACTGGAGAATTCTCTTGCTTCTTTAAAGGCGAACAGAACAAAACAACAGAAAGCACACACGTCCCACACCTACGAGCCCTGACTCCTAATAATCCATGTTCGCTTCGATCAAGTGAAAATTATAACTATTTTGTTTTCTTCTTCAAGATCTGAAAGAGGCGTTTGGGGATGAGTTTGACCAGGGGTGATATTTGATACACAGACACACCAGATAAAAGAATTACAGAAAACATGTGTTCTTGCTTGGAAGGATGGGCCAGAGTGCTCGCAATGCGAGCACTCTGCGTTTGTCAGAGACGCTGGCTGTCAGTGGGTCGGGCCGGGCTGGAGGCAAACAGGGAGAGTCCCTTCAAGATGAACATAGCGTGGAGAAGAACGGCCCCTCTCCTTGCAACATACGCGCGCACGCACACACACACAAACACACACGCTGGGTGGGTCGGTTCGCTGTTTTGTGTTTTTTTTCGCCCCGCAGAACTTTATAAGCGTATGCTTTTACCAGAGCATCTTCTTCATTCTTTCTTCTCCCCTTTTTTGTTTTCTATCAAGAGACGGGAAGGGAAGATGAAAAGCATATTTAATGTTAATGGTGGTGCAGAGCTGCTCAGCCTTCACAGGGCAGAGACAATATTAAACAAGTTAATATTTAATGAAGAACCTTCTTTGTACGAGGGCCTATTTTTTCAGAGATGATGCCAGCATTGACAAAGGCAAAACAAACTCCAATCTTTATCTCCGGATGGCTGGGAGAGAGGCTGTGTTTCTTCCCTGACCTTGTCTTACCTCTGTGTCTAAAGATTGCTGAACATAGAATGATTAGACGTGTTCACTCTCCGGTGCGTCAATGCACGCTGCCCCTAAAGAAGAGCCAGACATCAGTGAGCAGCCTGGATAACAGTGTTTGTGTGATCTGTTTGTGGTGTGGTCTGGCTCAGGTGAGCTGGAGACGAGAGGTTGGCAGATGACGCACGTCGTCCTGCTCCACCTGTACGTGAGGAGCATGGAGGACTTCAGCGCCATCAACGCCGTCTACAGGACGCACTTCGGTCACAACCCTCCAGCCAGGTCAGACGTCGTCGCTGCACACGCTCCCTCCGACACGCTCCCTCCGACACGCTCCCTCCGACACGCTCCCTCCGACACGCTCCCTCCGACACGCTCCCACCGACACGCCCCCTCCGACACACTCCCTCCGACACGCCAAGTTGCATGTGACGCCTTGCAAGGGAAAGCCTTTCGCCCCAAACTACCGCCGAATACTTTTTGGGCCGTCGTCGGACAGCCTCCGTTCCCTCCCACCTCATGTTTCCCCCTCCCTCGCTTCTCCCCTCTCTCCACCCATCCATCTCTCCCCAGGGTGTGTGTGCAGGCCCCTCTGCCCCCTGGCCAGCTCCTCCAGGTGGACTGCCTGCTGCAGGACTGGCCCCAGCCGGCCCCTGAGAAGGAGGAGGAGAAGGAAGAGGAGGACTCCTTCCACCAGAGAGAGGCCCTGCACGTCCAGAGCCTGTCCCACTGGGCCCCCGCCAACATCGGGCCCTACAGCCAGGCCCTCAGGGTAGGAGGACCCCCCAGGGTTGGTAGGGGTGGGGGACTGAGGGACTGTGGTGCTTTGATAGAGGGGGGAGGGGGGGGGGGATCTCTGTGTCTGTTGAAATCGAACTCAACAAACAAAGCCCCCTCCATCATATCATCCGCCAACCAACGTGGTTTGAAAGGGAACAGGGAGGAAGTGTGGTCGTGGGTTCACGGCCGTCTGCTTCTGTTGTTTACTCTGCATGTAGTTTACAGGATTGCAGTTGTCAAGGTACTGTCAACAAGTCCAGGGTCCATCTCCTCCACACTGTCCTTCAGCCCACTCACTAATCCCCCTGTGAGTGAGAACACGTGTCTCTGTCTCTGGTGTCGAGGTGGTCTGTCTCTCCCTTTTGTATCTCTGGTATCGCTCTGTTCATTGTGTTTAAGGTTGTGGTCTTAGCCAGTGTGGTCGGACGAGGAAGAATGGCTGGTTTTCACCACTCCTTTACAATGTTTGGTTTTCTGAAAGTTGCAAGCCGCCGCCGAGGCGATTCGTTAAACTACACAAGGAAAATACCAGAAGAGCGGGTGAAACTGCGCTGTTTGCTTAGAAGTTTCTAAGCTGAACTCCGCGGCTTTGCCTCATCTCACTGCGTGTCTCATCTCCCCCCCCCCTCCACATACACACACTCTCCCTACACTGGTTCAATTACCACAGAAATATATGAACAGCTTCTCTGTGTTTGGGGGGCAACGGGGGGATTTTTTACATATTGATACAATTAGCCCCTCGCTGTGAGCATGCAGATGCGTTGCCCCCCCATGACTCCACTGTAATGAGGATTCTCCGCGGTGACGAAGACTGTTGTCTCCACGATGCCGTGACGAATAAGGCCCTGGCTACAGCACACTGTAAGATAGAGAAGGGGTTGCATTCTGGAACTAAATAACCCTCCCCTACCCCGACAACCTCTCTTCTCACTTTGGGAAATAATTAGTGATTAAAAAAAGAAGGGCTGGGAGGAGAGGAGGAGGAGGAGGAGGAGAGGACGAGCTGGATGGCTCCACTGCTTTTTTTTCCTGTGATCTTAATTATTTTCCGGAGAATGTCATCAGTCTGGTGTCGCACAGGCAAATTTGGAAATTATAATGTCGTCTCTTAATGTGATGGTAAAATATGACTAACTAGATGCAACTAATAGCAAAACGTTGGGGGAATATCAATGACTTGGTTTCTGGCTAGAAGAGAGTATTACTGGACGTTTGACAGTTAAATGTGCCCTTCGCTCAGGTCTATGGGGGAGACAATGATGTCCCTTTGGATGGACCCAGTTTGGTCCAGCATGTCTTCGTCAGACCACTCTGTCGGGGGATGGGCATGTGTGTGTGGGGGGGAGTGTGTGGGGGGGATGTTGGGATGAGGGGAGCTGTGTTGAGGATCAGTATGTTAGCGGTGACACCCTGGTCCATCTGACTGACGGACTTATCTGATGCATGTCTGTGTGTCTGTCTGTGAGTCTGCCTGTCTGTGAGTCTGTCTGTGAGTCTGCCTGTCTGTGAGGCTGCCTGTCTGTCTGCCTGTCTGTGAGTCTGCCTGTCAGTGAGTCTGTCTGTCTGCCTGTCTGTGAGTCTGCCTGTCAGTGATTCTGCCTGTCTGTGAGTCTGCCTGTCTGTGAGTCTGCCTGTCTGTGAGTCTGCCTGTCTGTGAGTCTGCCTGTCTGTGAGTCTGCCTGTCTGTGAGTCTGCCTGTTAGTGAGTCTGCTCCAAGTCTCTCTAGCCGCACCGTCTGTCGATGTCATGGCGTGCCGACAGATCCCTCGTCATACTGGACGTACAGGATCAGTTAACCTTTATGATGTCATAGCTGCAGGCCTCAGGAAGTGTTCTTTATGCAAATACTGTAAATCAACCTGTAGGAACGGAACACAGCGATTTAATCCAGGTTTGTTTACATGCTTTCGTCTATCAGTTACACCCTTGATTAGTTCCAGGTGTAGAGGTCATGTTTAGCATAATAGTAAAAATATATTTAATGAGACATGTCTTTATTGCGTCAGTATTTGATTGTGGTCCGTGGCCTGCCTTAATATAGAATATGAGAGACCAGAGGTCTTTTAACCAATTTGTTCTCGTTTCGATGTTGATGTTTATCTGGAATTTCTTGCAAATTCTCCCTGGTTGGTGTTTTGTCTCAATTTGCATAATTAAATTATCAGAAAGGGCCCTGTTCTACCACATCAATCATTCTGTGGAAAAAAGCAACTATATTTTGCATGTTCAGAAGTGAAAACATTTGGAGAAACAGCAATGTTTAACGCCATATTCTTTGCAAAACAAACTCCAACCTCCTATATAATAAAAATCTACTTGTACTCATAACGCATCATTAAGCTTGCCGGTTGCCAGACAGGGCAAGATTGACCCGTCATTAACCAAAATGCTAGTTAACAGCAGGAAAATATAGACAAATTATTATTCACACCCTGATTCAATCGCTCACCATCTCCCAGAATTCCCTAGGAGCAGCCAACACAGTGGATGCAGAACCTGCGAACGGCAGCACAATCCGCTGAACGACCGTTAAACATCTCCCCTTTCCTGTTAAGAGATAAATGGAGCACCCCTGGGAGATTTGGTGGGAGATTAGGCCCACTGATCAGATTCTAGAGGGTGCGCTTGGGGAGCTAGCCGGGGCGAGCCTCAGGTCCCCCCCCCCCCTCTCCCACCAGCCACCGAACGCGTGCTAACCCCCCTCCTTCCCACACTCCCCTAATTGTGAGTGACAGTCAATATTGTGGAAGCCCCTCGCCTGCCTGCAATAGGATTTGTATTGGATTTTGAACATTGTCAAAGTGGACGGCGAAGCATGGTGGGGAAAGTGGATCTGACTGGGCCAATTAGCATCAAAAGGTTTAGCCGGGCACAGTGCGGCGGGCGGTAGTATTTGAATAATCTTCTTACGGGACGGGTTACATGAGCTAAAACAATGAGCGGAGCCACATCTGACCTCCTTGTTAGGGAGGTCAGGGGTCATGTTGAACAGCAGAGAGGCCCACTCTCACCTCCCTCTCTCCAAAGACCTGGAGAGAGGACAGGTGTGTGTGTGTGTGTGTGTGTGTGTGTGTGTGTGTGTGTGTGTGTGTGTGTGTGTGTGTGTGTGTGTGTGTGTGTGTGTGTGTGTGTGTGTGTGTGTGTGTGTGTGTGTGTGTGTGTGTGTGTGTGTGTGTGAAGCAAAACCGGGGAGAGCGGGAACTGGGTTTAAAGAGGAAACACAATTCAACGTTTTTATATGAGAGTCCAAATACAGTAGTGTTGGCCTTTATTGTGAATTGTGTTGAGGTAGTGGAAAACCTACGCTGGTCTTTCTTCTTTGATGAATAGTAGGAATCAAGCTAAGTGCTTTTGTTTTATGGCACATTTTCTCCCACAGAACGTTTCACTGCCACGAAAGAGCTTACTTGCACACTTCAGCCCTCCTCCTCACCCTCCTCTTTCTCGCCATCCTCTTCCTCACCTTCAGCTCCTAAAATTTGCTTAGCCCAGTCCGGCGTCAGTGGAGACTGCATCCACTTCAATTACCACAGAAGGGTAATTAAGTAAAAACACAGCCATCTAAAGCTTATGGGGGAGGGGAGGAATTACCTTGTGTATGTGAGTGTGTGCGTGTTTGCGTGCCCATGTTGTGTGCATGTTGCATGTGCATTTGGGGTTAGCGGCTGTACAGATTAATTAGGACAATAAACCTAATCTCTAACGCTGCAAAATGAATCTCGTATTCTTTTTCACATTTTTTTTTAATAAATAAATGTAGCGATCCCGGAGGTGGCGTCCATCATCCGTCAACGGTTCCTCCCTCTCCCTCGCCATAATCTATTAAAATCTTTCTTTTATCTCACCTCACCCCCCTGTCACTCTTTATGGATTTTTTCATAAACACGGCCTGTGCTTCATAAACGTCTTCATTTTCTACTCTATTAACATGACTTGAAAAGCGCTTGATAAAAGAAGGAGGGGGAGCGAGGATGAACGCACCAATAAGGACGTCAGGAATGCTGGAGGCTAGGAGCGGCGCGGGCCGCTCTCTAGCGAGGGCGCTCATACAATGTTATCAGCTCTAATAAAAGAACAAATGATCATTTCCACCCGAGGAGAAAGGAGGGAGGGAGAGGCAGAGAGAGAGGGAGGGAGGGAGAGAGAGAGAGAGAGAGAGAGAGAGAGAGAGAGAGAGAGAGAGAGAGAGAGAGAGAGAGAGAGAGAGAGAGAGAGGAGAGAGGGAGAGAGGGAGAGAGGGAGAGAGGGAGAGAGGGAGAGAAAAGAAGGCAAGACAGAGAACTAGAGGGGGAGATACCGACAGAGAGAGAGAGAGAGAGAGAGAGAGAGAGAGAAAAGAAGGCAAGACAGAGAACTAGAGGGGGAGATACCGACAGAGAGAGAGAAAGAGAGAGTGGGAAACAGTTGTTGAGTAATTGAGACAATGAATAATGAGGCCTTGAAGCCTGAATGGGTTTGATGAGGCTCGAGATTGAGGAGGATTGTGGGATACTGCTGCTCTCCTCTCTGTGTACTGCCTGTGTTGCCATAGCTTAGTGGTGGGTTTTCTCTGTAGCCCTCTGAAGCTGGACATTCATTCCTTGGGTCTGATTCATTTGCGAGTCGGATTTTGACGGATTTGGAAGACGGTTGATTCAGCCGTGGTTTACCTCGGAAACTTTACCCACTGTGCTTGTGTGTGTGTGCGTGTGTGAGCCTTACTCATCGTACCCACACACAGGGGTTAACTGTCTTCATTTGAACTGGACAGACACACGACACACCTTTCAAAGCTGATAAGGCCTTACATGAATGGCATGTGGGTTGCAAGGCCCGAGGCGTGCGCACACACACACACACAGACACACACCTGTATACCCACTCGCTGTAGCAGGGCCTGTCTCTATCTGTCTACAGAGTTGGTCATTAGAGTGACTCACATTTGACTCGCCAGGGTATTCATAGAAGAGTGACAAGACAGGTAGTCGGTTGAAAACAGATACAGACACACACAAGCACACACACACAGTGGGGGTTTGCCTCCCCTTCTCCCCCCCGGATGCAGACGTATATCTGCATTGACACATGGTCACTGCTGTGGCTGAGGACAGCGGTGGACACACCGGGCGGGGGGTGTACTTGTTACATTGCGTGTGTGTGTGTGTCACAGTTAAATGTAGGCCAATCTGATGAGGGGGCAGTTTTGTGTGTGTGTGTGCGCGCGTGTGTGGGTGGGGGGTGGCAGCAGCGGGGGGTGAGGGGAGGGTAATTATTTCTCTCTCTCCACCCTTCTGTCCCTGCCATCTTCCACCTCCACTCCCCCCCCTCCCCCCACCCCCCCCCCCCCTCCTCCTTGTGGAGGCTGACCTGCCGTGGCAGCAGACATCGTGAGGAGGCACTAAGGGCCCGAGCCAGCGCGCCACGTGGGCAACAGGGCTGGTATCAGCTCGCACCGGCCGAGGACACGAGAAGGACCGGATCTGTCAGAGCGCATCGGGCGCGTGGCGCGGGCCCCTGCCACCCCCGCCCGCACCCCGCACACACACACTAATGGGCCAGGGCCCCTGACAACTGATCCTAATTGGCCCTGAACAGCTCTTCATGTATTATTGGTGCCTGACTGCCTTGGTTCATGTCAACATGTCGCGTGGCGGGATGGGGGGCGGGGGCGGGGGACGGGGGGGGTCAACATTGCTGCTGCCACCCCCCCCCTCTCTTCCCTCCCCCCTATGCACATAGACACGCTCAGACTACGCACACACGCACACACACTCTCGGACACGTGTCCCCAGTGCAGTGACCCTTACACACCTAGTCAGCCATGGGAGAAGGGGGATGTGGTCTCTAGTGTGGTAGGTGGACTGTTTTGACCCCCCCCCCACCCTCGCCACTTCCTCCTCCTCTCCCTTCCCCCCGCCCCATCCTCCTCTTTTTCTTCCCATCCTTTCCTCCCTGCCTCCTCCCCACTCTGGCCCAGCTCAGTTAACAAGGTATAGAAGGTATAGTTTTAAGTTGGAGTACATTCCCTTGTAAAAGGGATATTATATATATATATATTATATTCATATATTTGTTTTTTTATATTTGATGGATTATCACTGCCATTCAAAATGGATTGGTTGTTAATATGCATTGTGGGTGAATACAAACAGTCAACATTGTAATCGATGTCAAATGCTGCCTTTTTATTCTCTATTGGTGTGTGTGTGTGTGTGTGTGTGTGTGTGTGTGGGGGGGGGTCCTCCGTTGGTGCGTCCACATGTGAGGCTTTAGATGAAGTGGAGGAGGAGTCGTAGACCAGCATCGCTAAGACACCGTTTGAGCCACACGACGACGTCCCACATTTAGATCGAATCTCCGGGCGCTATCACCAACCGGCACTCCCAATCGCACCAAGCTCCTATCAGCATCCGGAGTGTTTCTGTGTGAATTATTTGTCGCTTCTTCCCCATCTCTGTAAATTCTAAGCAGGTTGTTTTCCCCTCCCTGGTATAAAGGAGGGAATGAGAGATGCATGGATAAAAAGAGGAGTGCACCGTGCTGTCCAGTCCTATCACTGGCTCTGACAGGAGCTACTTATGACCAGCCCATTACTATGGTAACTCGCTGCTATATTCAGACGCTGCCCCAGTGTGTGTGTGTATGTGTGTGTGTTTCCCGTTGTGATGAGAGGGCGTAGCTGACAGGGCTGGAGAAGAGCACAGACACACACACACGCACACCAAGGTACAGACACACACGCGCAAATACACACAATACTCACAAACAAATGTATACACACACGCACACAAAGACAAACACACACACACACACTCCCAGAACACGAGGGAGAAGCTGGAGAAGGCTCCTTGTGAAGGGTAGAGACTGGTAGAACCGAAACAGCAAAGCAAGCTGGCGGGTGTGCCCATGTTGGCTCCCTACACAGTGATCCGCTTCAGTCCAGTGAGAGCAGACGACAGGCACTGCAGGTTCAGCTCCGGTCAACACACAGAGCTGGGTCCTGTTAAGAAGACTTTAGTCTGACAGGATGACACAACACTTTTTTGCCATAAGTGGAAGAATGACGCTTTCTTATTGTGAAGCCGTGGTTTATAGTGAGGATGTTTAGGTGATTTTGTCTATTTTCAAATTATTACCAAGACTACTCTGTAGTTATTTTTACATTCTTTAATTCTCCTTATTAAACGTGACAGTAAGTGCTTCTGATGGAAAAACTTCCCAGGAAAATTATCTGGGTCTTCATGTGACGGTGGACTAGCCTTGCATTTGTCTTTATTTATTAAGGAGATGTTTCTTCTCCCTGTTTGCCATAGTTAAATGGACTGTTTAGAGCTCAGTTTTATTAAAATTTGGTGACTGTCTTTGTCACATGTAGAAATACTGTAGGTTGGGACATCTCACCTCAGCCATTTGTTTTGCACTCGGCCATTGTCCTGACAGCTTCTCACTGAGGTTAAAGTGCTTTGAATGAATTATAGACTGTCCCAGTCTAGTTTGGACATATCAGCGTTTTCAGCATTGCATTCTTCTACACAGATTTATTATTTATATTTATTACGTAAGAACATGTTGGATGCTATGAAGTGTTTTTACACTGTTGGGTTATGCATAAGACATTTCTAAACTGTTTCAAGATTTTTAGGAAATGTTCACGTGTATAGAATATTGGTATATTAAGTCTTTTGAAATATACTAATTTGAAATACTATATCAGTTTTAATTCAGCAGTCATTTTGGTTATTAATTTAGAAATATATTAAGGAAATATGTTGTGACATGATTTCTTTATATTTTCATCAATCACATTTCCATAACATTATTTTTTTAATAGAGACAAGATTATATAATCAAAATCCACTCAATATATGCATATCACTACAACTTGGTCTGGACTGTGAATAGTGATAATTGTTTACAGCTTTTTCATTGCATTGACACTACAGAGCAGAATAAACAAACATAGTGACACATGGTGAAACCTCCCAGTCTCACGATCTAATTGTCACTACGCTGCTATTCCACAACTTTGTAGTTGTTGTTTATAAATGAGAGCGTTTTCATGATGTCAAAGCAGAATTGCGAAAGACCGTGATCTTTGCAGAGAGAGTGTGGCTGTAGTGTTGTATTCAATGTTTCAGTGTCTGGATGCAGCACGTTGAGTACTGAGCTTCTCTCCAGATCCCCTCACTGGCAGGCTGCTTAATGCAGTCATACTGCCATCTTTTGAGAGGAGAGGGAACTGCCACGTTCAGGTCCTCCTTGCTTTATCTGCGTGATGTATTCTTGTCTGTCCCCCTGTCTGTCCCCCTGTCTGTCTGCCTATCTGTTTCCCTGTCTGTCTGCCTGCTTGCCTGTCTGTCTGTCTCTCATCTCTCTGTTTCTTTCCCCCTGTCTGCCCGTCTTTTGCCCGGACTGCCTGTCTGCCTGTTTGCCAGTCTGTCTGTAGCTCTCTCTCTGTCTCTCTGCTTGCTTGTCTGCCTTCCTGTCTGTCTACGCGTCTGTGGGAGAGTGTTTAGGCTGCAGAGGGTGAGACGGTGGGCCTGACCCGTCCAGACCGCTGGTTTTACCAATGTGACAGCCTGACGTGTCACTGGAACTCATGGGGGAGACAGGGTGGACATCCGTCACTCACAACAATACACACACACACGCACACACACGTAAACACGTGTGTCCGCATACACTCGGGTGACAATCCAATGATCAAACAGTCCGAATTGAAATGGCTTTTTGCTCTGCAGATGAAATTCTCCACCTCAACAGACCTTTGGTTTCCTTTTCGAGAAGCTCTTTTAAGGTGTCCACTTCTCTCCTCCCAGAAACAGAAAAAGTGGACGAAGGTTTGCGCTGTCCATCCAGAAATAACGGAATATGAAAGGACAGAAAGAGAGAGGTGGTCACAGCTGGGGGGGGGAGGGGTGGGGGGGGGCAACGGGGGGGCCGGGAACAGAGGATGAGGGTTGCAGTTTCAGCATCATTCAATCAGACAACATGCCCCTCAGCAGAAAGAACGCCGCCGCAAAAAAAAAAACTCCCCAGATTCTCTCGAATTAAGGAGATTAACGGGGGTGGGATGGGCATGGAGGGGTGGAGTGGAGGGGGTAGGGTGGGTGGGTGGGGTGGGGTGGGGCGGCGCACGCATAATGCGGGATGATGGAATTTGTCATCATTTGCATTGTCCTGGAAAGATCGGCTTTGATAGAGCGACGCATGGAGGAGCCTGCATTGTCCTACGGGCAGGTCACAGAGGAGGCTTGGCAGATAGGATTTTTTGCGATATGTGCATCAGTCGTAAAAGCCTCACAACCAATTTGTCAAGAAAAAAAACGTAAAAAAAAAACGGGAGGCCCGGACAGTTGAAGGGAGCAGGGGCATTTTGCCCTAACGCGATGAGAAAACATGCCCTTCCGTCACCGCCTCTCACATACAGCACCAGAGGTCTGGAGTCATTATGGCCATCTGACTGCTGTGCCTCAATATGCACACACCTTTTTCAGTTTCGTGTTTTTTTTTCTTTTCATATTCGATTTTAAACAGTATTTGGAGAAAACTTTTTGTTATTAACATTTATTTATTTTTTATAATAGATTCAATTACAGGATGTCAGTTGAGATTTTTCTGTGTCAGTGCAGACATTTTTTATTAAATTGTGGATTTATGTATCCGATCATCTACAGTGGCGTCTGTGTGTGTGTGTGTGTGTGTGTGTTGTGTGTGTGTGTGTGTGTGTGTGTGTGTGTGTGTGTGTGTGTGTGTGTGTGTGTGTGTGTGTCCATACTCTCTCCTCTGACCTCCAGACAAACCAGCAATAAGCATAAAGTTGACCAGAGTTGACAGGACAATGTGACTGGCCAACACTGGCCACTGTAGAGCGGGCATGTAGAGAGCATGGAGGGCATGGTGCCTGGCAGCTTGGACCATGACAGCACATAGAGAGAGACAGAGAGAGGGGTGGCCTTGCTTTGTCTGTGCACTGGCTCAAAACCATCCCCTCATCCCAGTGCTTTCTTTAGAGATGTTATGTTAACAGCCAAGCCTTTAAATATAGGCTTGTGGTCCTTCATTGTTTCTCAGGGTCTCGTCTTATAGCTGGGAGGTTGCTGTGTAAGAAGGAGTCTCTAATATACGCCTCTTTTTCTCTCTCTTTCTCTCTGTCTCTCTCTCTCTCTCTG
Organism: Osmerus eperlanus; assembly: GCF_963692335.1. Lineage (NCBI taxonomy): Eukaryota > Metazoa > Chordata > Actinopteri > Osmeriformes > Osmeridae > Osmerus > Osmerus eperlanus. The sequence continues at coordinate 8,636,768 of NC_085026.1, read as the reverse complement.
TCTGTCTCTCTTTCTTGCTCCGTCTCCATCTTTTTCTCTGTATTCCTCTGTCTCTCTTTGTGCCTTTCGTACAGCTATTTATGTCGCCGTTTAAGTAACACTGATGTCATGTGACAGTTGAGCATGCAAGGGTTAGGCTCAAACCGGAGCACAAACAGGAAGAGAGCACAGCAACGGAGAGGAAAGCAAGAGGGATGGAACCAACCCCCCCCCCCACACACACACACACCAAAAAAAAAGAAAAATCTGGTCCTCGAGTGAGAAGACTAATACAGTTAAAGATGCAGGAGAAAGAGAGGGAGACGGAGAGACAAAGCAATGAAGGTTGCATCTCTCTCCAGCATTGTGTATTTAAGAAGACAAGGTGTCAGAGGAGACAGGGTTTCCTCAGGGCACAGCTCAACTTCAGTCCATCTCCTATCGTCCCCACGCGGGAAGACGTGATCGGCTCCGAACGCCAACCAGGCCGCGATGGAATCACCGCACAACAGCCTGACAAACTGCCATCCACCGCACCAGGATTAAACACTTATCCCATATCAAATCCCTCCCTACAAAAAAACGGCTACAAATTATATATGCACTTAAATAATCTGAGTCAAACTTGATCCCCGTACTTTAAACCAAATGCAAACCTATTAAATATTCAACGGATGGGGGAGAAAAAGTATTTTGTTGCATGGTCGGTGGTTCCTTGGTATGACTGCAAAGTTTTGAATAGTGTGTTTTCATATTCAAACACTCGCTGTTTGAGATATGAATGTTTGGTGCTGTGAGGCTTGCTGTCAGTCAGTAGCCCCCCCTGCCTTCAGTCTCAGGTACTACACCACACAGCACCCATGTACTGACATTTGACATACTGTGGCTTGGACCCACTTGAAATGGTGCGTCAGCGTTTTGGAGATATCCAGCCAGGGTATTAGGAGCTTGTTTAAGGCTTTGTCCGGTCATTTTAAGTGTACTCATCAAGACATGCTACACACGCTGACGACAGTGGGGAAATTGACCATCAGTCCCATTGGTCTAAATTGCACATTAGGTCTCCAAGGTGGGACGGGACCATTAGCATGTCTGACTGCTGTGTTCCAACACACATCCCCGTGTCTTTAGAGAGAGAGACAGAGAGCCTGACTGCTGAACGACACCCAGCCTCACACTTAGCAGGATGGAAAGCTCAGAGGGTCAAAATAGGACATGTATGTAGATCTGGCCTGGCCTTGAATGGCATGGCATGGCTGCTTGGGCCTAGAGGGGCCTCAAACTAAAAGGAACAATTAGAGATGCTTCATACGGCTTGGTGGGCTAAGGGATGAGAAGAGGTGCAGCCAAGTGAATCTCGAGTGCATTTACATATGTGTTACTGTCTGGAGCTTGGAGAGAGTGGGGGGGGGAGTGAGATGGAGAGAGAGGGGGGGGGGGGTATGGGGAGAGAGAGGGATGGAGAGAGAGAGAAAGAAGGAGAGAGAGAGGGAGATGGAGGGAGGGAGCGAGCGAGCGGAGAAAAAGAGTCCTTGGGCTGCCTGACCTTTTGACTCGTCATTGGGTTTATGAAAAATGATGGTGTTTAAAGCCATGAAATAAAGGTCGACAAAGCATGAAGCCAAAACAGGGCTTTAATTAATGCTAAGCAGGCAGCATGTGCGGCAGTCCCTTCCAACGCCATCCTGATGGGAAGTTTGTGTGGCTTGGAGGGACAGTTTGGGGAATATGGTTTGATAGGGGTTTAGTGTCAAGTAAACTAATAGCTTTTATAACTGGAAGGTACAGCATTCAAGACCAAACTCTTTCAGAGACCAAGGATGTGTCTTTTTGCTGGGACAGTAAACAATGACAAACGCACTTTGTTTAAACATTCAGTTTGTAGCATTCCCTTTTCTGGACGGCTTTTTTTCTGCATCTGCTGCAGTGGCACCTCGAGATATTTTCATGTTGGGGGACCTGGCTGGAGGCCGCAGGGGCACTGAAAATCTTGGGGTGGCACAGCAAAATCAATCAGACGATCCAGTAGATAACTCGGGAAGTGGCCAGTGGGGGATTGGATCAGTCCAGCAGCGATTGGATCAGGGTGGCCGTGGCCCCCCCTGGCCCTCCCTTGGCGGTGCAACTGATCTACTGACAATTAAACCAAATTTCTAGTTTCAAGTTTATTTGCCATTTGCAACTGTAGCACATAATTACCTTGGAATGATTGGTCCTGTTCTTTCTACAGTTTATTAGTCTTGCCTAAGTCCCAAGCTGTGGTTTTAAGTCTGTTTCCAAATGAATAAATCCTAATCCTATGTGAGCATTTGCTTTTAAACATTACGGATTTCCTTATAAACACTATTTATAAACAATATATATTTCAAACAATTTGTAAATGTTTGTGTATGCAGCTCCTATGTGTGATTCAGAGACGACAGCTTCCTTGTGAAATACCTTTTGACACATTGAAAAAAATAATATGGACAATATGAGAACATTAAATGGCATCAGGCGTTCAGCCAGTCACAGCTACGTAAAGCAGTCAATATGTCCTTCCATCAACTCTACAGTAAAATCATAAATACAAGTTTAAGATTACGAGTTTCCTTTGTCTCTCCGGGGGCCGTTTAGTCCCCCAGGGTTAGCGTTTGAACTCCAGCTTGTTACAGGAAGTTTAATGTGATATGCGATTGTTTGACCCTCATGAATATTTAAGAGCCCCATCTCTCCGCTTATTAAAGATGCATGCGGCGTTGTGGTTGTTGATCACGTTTAGGACGCCCATGCAAATTGGTCTGTCTTGGATGTCAAGGCTCCCAATGAATAATGTACCCGTGTTGTATACGCCAAGACACACCATTGGCAGTCAATTAACAAGTTTGATTGGTGTGTGAAGTCATTCTTTTGAACTGTTAATTTTATGTAAATAGTATTCACTCTCCTCTCCCCTGCATCCCCCAAATCGGTATAGTATGAAAAGACCCCCCGCACGCAACGCCTCCCCCCCCCCCCCCCACCACCTCCAGCCCCCTCCCTCACCTAGGGTAACCTGAGCGATAGGCCTTAATAATTGATCACCGCACACCTGCTTGGTGGCGGCTGGGGAGAGGGCTTTTTTAGCCCCACCAAATATCTCCCCCCCCCCCTCCTTTTGATATTCAAATTAACAAACAGGGGCTAGCCATCCCTGCCCGGCTGTTGAAACCCAGAAGCCAGGACGGTTGGTGGTGGTGGTGGAGGGGGGGAGGGGGGGGGGAGCTCTTCTTCTCCAACCCAGTACCCTCGACCCCCTCCTAGGGTATAGCAGCAGCCCTCGGCCCTCAGCCAGGAGGAGAAATGATGGCATCTGATGGCCCCATAAATGCAACGCCAGTGACGATTTGTTGTTGACGTGTGGGACAGGTGGGGGGGGTGGCTTTGATGTGACGCCGACCTAGATGAATGGCTGCCGCCGCCGCGGCAAGCACTGCTCCCAGGTAAATTATCCGGTGATTGATCCCAGCGTTCGCAAGCAAGAAGGCGACCCCCCCCGTCCCCCTCTCCCTCTCGTCCTCATCACTTTCAACCTCGTCCTTCGTCCCGGTAATTTGGAGTTGTGGAGACAGGAGCCGCTGATTCATCAAAGCTGAACGAGTGAATCCAGCAGTGAGGCGTCCTACAGCAGGAAACCCAGATGATCATGGTGGCATCGCTGTCTGTCCTCCCTACCTAGCACGCTGGGCTGGGTTATTCTGACATCCTCCAACACACTTTCTCCATGCGCCAGAAGTTCAATCACAACATAAAGGCGACCTGTGATTTCCTGTAGGCGGTGTAGAAACAATGAACGGTTAATATTACACCCGGTATGTATATTACAACAATTTGATGTCCTTGATTATCTGCGGCGCTTACTAAATGAACATTGTATGTCCCTTTGGATAAAAGCCTCCACCAAATGTCCAAATGTATGAAGACCTTGTATGTAAGAACTCTATGGGCTTAAGATGTGTGGGGGACCGGAGATCTAGCCTCACTTTCCCTCCGAGTGAGCGAAGGGACACTGTGGAGATATGGGAAAAGGAGGGGGGACGGGTAGAGGGTGAGAAGGGAGGAGAGAGGAGGGGTGTTAAGCCTCTGCTAATACCACCGGTCCACCCCTAACCCTACTAATCTGACAGAGCAACATGATACCCACGCACAGGCCCTATGCTAATGGATTAAGCACCTTGTTTCACACCATGTACCCATTGATTTTGGCCCTTCCTGATCCCCCTGGAGGTCAGCGCCCAATCAGACCCCAGGGTCTGTGCTTAGCCCACCAATTACCTGCCTGTCACCACAGGCTGTTTACACTAACCAGGAAGTAAGCTAAGCTCGACCCATAGGGCCCCAGCGCTGGACCAGGGGGCCGGGCTGGTGGGTTGCCAGGGTGTCTCTGTGGACCAGATCCCCCTCAGAACACCCTCAGCTCAGGCCTCTGGGTCTCTAGCCAGGCCTCAGAACATCCTCTTGCATTAATCAGATGGATTTTTCTCCATAGCTAAATTATTGAGTTGAGGGAACTTGCTCTAACTGAGGCGTTTAACGGGAGATCTCAGCTAATTATCGCATGGCTAATTGCACTCATGAATAAGGTGCACACACACTGCTCTAGATGTACGCTTGCCCCCACACACATACAAACTCAATCACCTGCTTACCTTAACACTGTGAAATGTGTATTATTGGTGATAGGATATGGTAAAATGAAATTAAGATTTAAAAAAGACTGAACTTGTTAATTGATGCAGTGCTATTCAAACATCGTAATTTGATAATTGATGCTAATTTGATGGTTGCACCTCCTTGACAGAATAGGGCTCTTTTGACAGGACTCAGAAAGGCTTTAGCTAACTTACTTTTATGAAGTGAGCCACACCTTTACTAAATCGTTTTACGTGTTTGACAATCCCTCAAGTTGCTCTGGAAAACCAGAAAGAAAAACAAAATCTCTACATTGACAAAGATTTTTGTTGTTGTGGGTGTGGGATGTGTTTGAGCGTATGTTGTTGAAATCAAATAAATAATTTGGGCCTCGCGTTCAATCAAGCAGCACAACATCTTCACTGGGCGTTTGTGGGTTGGAGAGAATGGCTGCATTCATCATGTGTGACATCTCTCCAGAGCTGAGGCTGTGCTACCCTGGCAGTAACCAGGTCTGTGGGAGTGTGTAATTGAGTTTCAAACAACAAATTGATTTAAGGAGAGATTTATTCTCTAAATCCATGTGAATGTGTGTGTGTGTGTGTATGTGTTAGATTGTGTACATCAAGCAGTTTCAGCTGTAAAATAGCTTGGCCACTACCAACATGTGTAAAAAACATACTTTTGATATCTACAGTAGACATCTGGAAAGTGAATCAAGCTAGAACACAACCAGCCCCTCGTAGCCATGTTCTTATCTGTTCTCCGGGGATCTGTTCTCTAGCCTTATACAACTGTGTCGTGTTCCACTCCAGGTGGACGAGGCTGTGTTCTGTGCCGGCCAGATCGCCCTGGTCCCCTGCTCCATGCAGCTGGTGAAGGCCGGCGTCGGGCCCCAGGCCCGGCTCTCCTTCAGCCACGTGGAGAAGGTTCTGGAAGCGGTGGTGAGCGACCTGACGCTGGCCCACGTCCTCCAGGCCCACTGCTACGCCACGCGGAGCCGGGACGTCGCCGCCATCAGGGAGGTCTGGGAGAGCAAGCTGAGGACAGCAGCAAGCCACGTAAGACGGCTCTCCACACCAAAACCAACAAAGTGATGCAAAGCTGTTCAAGTCGTTGTATAAATGTGTTTTTTTGGGAAGGGGCTAGAAAACAGTACAAGCCAAGCAGGGACATAAAAGCAGGAAGCAATGTTCCGTGCGGAGCTCGCAGAAAGACAACGGAATACACTACGCTCGCTAGCATCCACTTGGAATGAGGTGGAGAAAGTTGATAGAGTATTCAAGCTTGTCAGAGACATCTATCAGAATTTTCATGCGCTTTAAAGCAGAATTTCAATATGAGCCAAAGTTCCTCGCCCGGGCCCCCCTCCTCAGAGACCAGGGGCCGCTGTGACTGATATTTACCAGTGAGCCCGCTCATGAAAACTTGATGATTTGGGAGACGCGGGTGTCTTTGATAATACCAAGCTTGGCACAGAAGCAGATGTCTTCCTTAGAGCCCCCCCACCCCCCCCCCCCCCCCCCCCACCGTCCATAATCCTTTATCCCCCCTTCTCTTTTGGAGCTCCACTCAACTCTCAGAGCAGCTTATCCCCTCCCCCCTCCTCCACCCCACCACTTCAACATCACCACCTCCCATCCTGATATCCCTCACTACCCATCCCTCCCCTGCTCCTTCTGGCTAATAAGGGCACCAGGCTCCCCGGCCGGCCCGGCCCCTCCTGCTCTAATCTGCCCAGCCAGGGGACCAGGGGCCTGGGGAGACAGGGTGGAAAGGAGCCCCTCCTCCAACATGTGGATCCTGCAGGGGGTGGTGGGAAGCTCAGTCTTGGGACCGTTCCCCACATCTCTTCCCAGACTGAGATGTTAGACTGGGGGGGGGGGGGGGGGATCTCAGCAGAAGTGAGAATATCTGTCGCAAACCATTTACTACAAACTCACTAGAAAGTTCTTAAAGATGGAGAGCAGAGAGCTGACAGGGCAGAGTTGAGGTTTAGGTCCTGGATGGACCAGATCGCCCTGAGGAGAGGGTTTCACAGAGTGGACCAGGCTTCAACCGGAGACAGCATGACAAAGAGTTTTTATTCTCTCCGCTGACTGGTCTCTGGCCACCCACAATGACTGTGAGTGACAGGAACCCTCATTCTAATTAGGGCCTTCAAAAGCGCTGGCTAACTAAGGAGAGGAACTCTGGGAGATGGAGTTGGCTTGCGGGTTTCCTAGGCTAGAAGTGACTCCAAATAGTCATGGTAGTCCATCTGTTCAGACTGTTAAATACATGTCAAAGACAGGTGGGAAGCCTCTCCAGTGTACTCTAGACTGGCACCTTGAGGTTGGCACAGGCGGGTAGATCCCCTCTCTGCCTGGCACCCACGTGAACCCCTCTTCAGATTGACAGCTGAGTGTGTCTCACTCATAAACAGCCAAGCTGCCCCTCCTGGTCTCTCGGCCTCTCGGGGGCCAGTGCTAGAGGTCTTCCAATCCTGTCCTCCCAACCTCTCTCCCCCTCTCCCTCTGTCAGAGAGACCCCCCGCTGGATGTGAGTTCCTGACACCCCTTTCCTTAACCCCCCGCCCCCCTCCTCTTGCACCCCCTATCCCCCCTCTCTCGCTTGGGAGGAGTAGAAGCAATGGGAAGGAGGGATGAGGAGATCCGAGAGAGAGAGAGAGAGAGAGAGACAGAGAGAGAGACAGAGAGAGAGAGGGAGGGCGGGGGGGCCCTCCGTTTCATCCAGGCCCGGTGAAACCCTCCATCCCTGGGGTGGGGATTACACAAAGCGCCGGTGCTCATTTGAAGTGATTGTAATGAGAATATTTAACTCGGGTCAAACACCGATAACACGGCTCCCACAGAGAGAGGGGAATAACTTACCCTCTCGGCTCACATCCGCCTGAGAAAGTGCAGTATTGCAAAACCTGCAGACCTGGGCTGGGCTTTCCCTTGTTGCTGTGCTTCACTGTAGACTTTTCAAAACTGCTTTCCACCTTGAACTGGTAGTAAGAATGTTTCTATGCACAACGTCTATGCACTCTTAACAAGTGTTTTTGATGTGAAGAGTGAAGAGCTACAATAACATCCTGCGTAACGACACCTCTTTGATTTGGTACTGATTTACGCACTGAGCATGGTGATAAAAGGTCAATTTACAGAAATAACATATTGGCCTGTGCAATAAGCTTGGAACTAATAGCTCTTCAATGACGGCACAGAAGAAGCTGTTCTGGGCTCCTTCAACAACTTTTACTGACAGGCGGGAGACCTTTTACTCAACTAAGCTAAACTAACACTTCGCTACATATTATGTCGTGAATAAGGGGTCTTAACATGTGTCCCGGCTTCGGGCTAAAACGCAGTTGTGATGAGGTGTGTGTACACAAGGCTGCTGAAGCGTGTATGTGTTTCAAGGAGAGGAACACCGGCGAGGTGCGACGTGTGTGTGTGTGCGACGCGCGCGGAAAGACGTGTGTGATGCGCCTCCGCAGGGTTGTTGTTGTGCGTTGATCATTTCTCTAATCAGGTGGACGGGGAAACTGGCGGGGTTAATTGGGAGCACAGCGAAGATGGCAGGTGTGAAATCGTATTTACGATGCATGGAGCCGTGAGGTCAATCAGTGCGTGTCTGCCTGTGTGCCTGTGTGTGTGCCTGTGTGTGTGTGTGTGTGTGTGTGTGTGTGTGTGTGTGTGTGTGTGTGTGTGTGTGTGTGTGTGTGTGTGTGTGTGTGTGTGTGTGTGTGTGTGTGTGTGTGTGTGTGTGATGATGTACGGGGAGGTGTTCATGTGATAAGTCGATAATTGTTCAAGCGAGGCGTCTCTCTGTAGAAATGAAAGGCCAGGAAAGCATGTCAACTTCTAATGTGTAGTTGCGAGTATGTGATTTTCTTCCAATAACAATTGTTAACTTGTTATCTTTATAGCACAATCCTCACAATCCTGCTATTAATGAAAATACCTGAGGAACAAATATGTTTATTGAAGTACATTTCAGTGATGTGTTATATGCCCTTATGTAAAGTACAGTGTAGTCGGTACTCTCAATGAAGTACTCTTTGCTCAGTTCTTTAATATAGTTAATATGAGTGCTCGCTTTGCAATGTTTATGTGGCTATATGTCCCATGGTGAATATTCTCTGGCCCCTCAACCCCTTCCTGCCCTGCCCCTGTGGAGGCAGGAATACGCACCACTGCAAATACTCCGTGACTGCAGTTTACACACCTGGCCTGAGCCTCTGGTGGAGGGAGAGAGGGAGGGAGAGAGGAAGTGGCGGCAGAGAGAGAGAGAGAGAGAGAGAGAGAGGGAGAGAGGGAGGGAGGGAGGGAGGGAGGGAGAGAGGGAGAGAGAGAGAGAGAGAGAGAGAGAGAGAGAGAGAGAGAGAGAGAGAGAGAGAGAGAGAGAGAGAGAGAGAGAGAGAGAGAGAGATATAACGGGGGACTGGCGGTCCTCAGTGCAGCGCGCTAAAGGCTCCCCGCTGGGCAGGAAATGTAGGGGAACTGGCTAAGCGGGCCGGCCCCATCATCTCCCTGCTGCTCGCCGCCTTTTACACCACTTCCTTATTACCGTGTTTACCGGTCGCCTTTCACGCCTCGCGCCCGGGCCCGCCGGCCCCCACGCGCCACACGTGTGCGAGACCAGGCTGGGGGGAGCGGGGAAAGAAAAAGAAACGTGGAGCAGGGGAGGGGCTCACATCCCTCTCAGGGTAGCTGCAGAGCTCAGCTCCAACCTCAGCTCTTATGGAGAAAGAGAGCTCTGGGTTGGCCGTACAGGGACATACATGGACTGGGCTTGGCTGGGCTAAAGTAAAACTATGGATTCCAGTATGTAGCACCTGTCTGCATAGATACCCGCCCCCTCCCTCTCCATCTCTCACTTTCAAACTCCCCCTCTATGCAAGCACTCCACCATATATTTGTCACCTCTTTATTTTATTGGGTGAATCCAATGAAGGGCCTGGAGGGTATGACGGTTTGAGTGCTGTCAGTGTCTAACTGCAGGCAGAGAGACAGGCAGAACAGAGAGACAGGCAGCGCAGAGAGACAAGTAGACTAGAGAGACAGGCAGAGCAGAGAGACAGGCAGAGCAGAGAGACAGGTAAACTAGAGAGACAGTCAGAGCAGAGAGACAGGTAGACCAGAGAGAAACAGGTAGACTAGAGAGACAGAGGCAAAAAGAGAGACAGAGAGAAAGAGGGAGATAGACAGACAGGTGGACAGACAGGCAGAGAGACAGACAGGTGGACAGACCGGCAGAGAGACAGACAGGTGGACAGACCGGCAGAGAGACAGACAGGTGGACAGACAGGCAGAGAGACAGACAGGTGGACAGACCGGCAGAGAGACAGACAGGTGGACAGACCGGCAGAGAGACAGACAGGTGGACAGACAGGCAGAGAGACAGTCCCGGGACTCAGTCTAAAGCCATTCATGTCTACACACTCAAACAATGTACTTAATGCTTAACTTGTTGGCATTAAGTCAAAAAGTTGGCTTCGCTTGCTTAGACAGTTTGAGGACATGTTGTCAAATTGGCCATCCCCCCGACCACAGTACGGCACAGCAAGGCACCATAGGACTCTAGCCCAGCTGAATGGCCTTTTAGCCTGGTTGAGCATACCCCCCACCCCCAGGCCCACACCTCACTCTCAGGGCAGTGAGTATTGACCACTATAGGACCCCCCTGCTCCCACCCCCTCCAGGAGAACAGCCATTGGGCGCTAAGTGCTAATTTAGCATTTATCAAAGCAGAGGCCGCATATGTATCCTGTCACTCCACCTCACCCCTCTTAACAGGTCGCAGTGTCCACTCCCAGATCGACCCCCCTCTCCTTCTCTTGTTGTCGCTGATGTGGTGGTGGTTGTTGTCGGTATTTATCGCAAGATGGACGCTGCGCAATCAGCGGAGTGAAGACATCTTCACCACCACCATTCCTCTCTATCTTTCTTTCTTTTCATTCCGTCTGTCCATCCACTGTGGGCTGTTGATACACAATTATGCCCCGGCTAAAGTTTAATCTGAAGGTAAGTGCTGCGTGGGTGTAGCCTGCGGAACCGGGGTCACGGAGGGAACGCCTGTCGAAAGGGACAAAGAAGGTGCCGCCGCCATTGCTCCCGTCGATTGTTTCTTCAGTTTTTTCTTTAGTTTTCTTTTTTTGTGTGAGTGAATTTCAAAATAAAGTGTATGTAACCTGTTATTATTCTGCACTTACGAAGTGGGGTGTAAGTGGATGAAAATTGATCCTGGGAATTGAAAAGGAGGTTAAGTGTTTTTGCCCTATCGACTCCAGGCGAAACGACGGCTGGGTAAAATGCTCATTTCTCCCCCATTAGAAGATGAAGCCACAGCCAAGTATTATTGGAAGGGCTACGTTGTAGCCATGGCTAGCCAGTCAGCCAGCCAACCAGCCAGCCAGCCACAAGACAGCTGATGTCCATTAATGGACAATGATCCAGAAAGCAGAAAAACTATTTTTACTCTGTAAGATTTAATAATTTAGAGCCATTTCTGTGTTTTTCTGTTACATGTGTGTCTTGGTTTTGAAATGGTGTGAAATTGCCTCAGCGTGTTTGGAACATTCTTCTCTGAAACGTTCAAATGGCCTCTGTCTGTAAAGGAGGCTGTCATATTAGCTGATAGACCTGAAAGCACATTTCACTGCATTTGTTTTGTTTTGTTTATGGTTGCCGTAAAGCCTCTGCATTCTTGTCAAATGTGATTGTTAGCAACCTATCATTACATCAAGACACACCTCGCCACCTCAGAACTTAATTGATACCCTGTCAGTCATGTTGAAGATAAAAGCTCTTTTCTCTGAGGATGGATGTACAACCTATATATCTGTACTGTCTATCAGGAAATTGTTTTACAACGTTGTATAGCCTCCTTTTCTCCCAAGGTCAGAGAGAAAGGCAGGAGACACTGCAGGAGGTCCTATCTAAAGCCTACATACAGCTTCAATGCTTGCCACTACAATTCCCAAAATGTACTAGTTCTAATCTAAATGCCACCTGGATGTATTTACAGGAGGAGCTATCCGGGGAGCCAGAGGTCCAACGTGCACCTTTAGTGGTCGCCGTGGTGCCCGCCTTGCCAAGGGGCGCAGCCGTCGAGCTCCACGTCACCGCCGTCCTCGACACCCTCGAGGAACGGACTTCCTGTCACATGACCACGGAGTTGGCATGTGGTTCCATAGAGTGCTGGGGCCTGGTGTCCAGCACCAGCCTGTGTGCCACCCTCTCCCTGGCCCTGTCGGTGCCCAGCGCAGCGCCCGCGCCCGCAGACACGGAAGAGATTCTCCGGGCACTGTGTGCCACCTTCCAGAGGGCCACGCAGAAGATGGCCGCTGGGCTAACTCCGCTGTGTGCCAGGGTGTTCTACAAGTGCGGCCACTCCCTGTCTGGACGCCTGGTCGCAGGTAACTATCACTCACGCCATCTTCGTGTAAGGTGGGGGGGGGGGGGGGGTGCCTCTTTAAAGCAAGTCCACTGTGGCGTCGGTGAAGTCGCTGACGAGCAGACGCCACCAGAGGAACGTCGGCCATCTTCCTCAGCGTTTAATTATAGTTCTCTATTGTACTGTGCAGCTCTGTCGCTGACAGCATCTTTTGTCATCATTATATTTTTATACGCCACCACCAGCTTATTCTCACAGGATTCTGGGTAGCCTCATCAAGACGAATGTGGAATGGTGTTTATTATTATTTTTTGTCCCTGAGAGCGCTTCTCTCTCCGTCTCCAGCAAAAGGCCGACCAGAACATTCATCATGCGGTCTCGCTTGTCAGGTCTTTGCCGAAGCAATCAATTAGCAGTGTTGAATCCACGCCAGACCCGGTCCTTTCACTGTCACTTTTAGCTTCTGCATAACTCGTGTTTACGGGGGGGGGGGCGATTTGAAAGGACGAGGGCCCACGGACAGGAATAATAACCGTCTATTTAGAATACATGTGTTTGTACGTCTGAACACAAACTGTCCTTCTTTGTTTTTGTCTCTTTAATTATACAATCCTAATCCAGACTGTGTAGTTGGCTTTGCACAAGCTTCTCATGGGAGATGAAGACTTCACGCTTCACACCAGTCTGGTCTGGAGCACACACTACGGAAGTTGGAAGTGGAAGTTTCTTCTTCAGAAAGACTTGAACAAGAAGAAATAGGAGTTATTTGTGACAAACGTATTTGTGAACTAATACAATTACTGTTGGTAAAAAAAACAACATACCCGACAGTTGTACAGGAACGTTGTGCTCTATGGCGTACTAAGCCAGGAGATGGAAATAGCAGGGCCTACGGGACAAACAGTAGCAATGTTTTATTCTAATGAACCTATATATCTGTTTATATATAGCATCTCAGTTGATTTCATATGTTTTCCGAATCGCATCATCCTAAAGTGTGCTATTAGATCAGTGAGCATAGGAATAGTGGTTTATGTCTGTTCCAAATCCAGACATCTCTACAATGTGTGTGTGTTTGTGTGTGTGTGCATGCATGTGTTTTACCCCCAAAGACAGTTATTGACTCATCGTTGAACTGGAATCTGTTACCTTTCCCTGGCACGCACCCCCACCCCCTCCCTTCCCCTCCCCCGTCTGCCCTGGGAGCAGCTCCCCCCCCCCTCACCCCCCGGCCCTGTTCATGGGTCACAGCTCACGATCCCCGGGTGATGAGGCCCCTAAAAGTCAGAGCAGGAAAAGTAGCACCCCTGGCACTAAGCGTCACAGCACGCGCAACTGCCACCACCCCGGCCCATGCCCCGGCCTCGGCCCCAGCCTCAGCCCGGACCCCACGCTAAATGTGACTGCACACTTCCCCCCGAATCACTGGCGCTAGGATTCACGGCTGACAGACAAGGCATATGCTGCGGATGAAACCTTTAAAGATGTTGTCTCGTCGCATTAGCCATGCCAGAGAGGGTCAGGGATGCGGCCTACTGTACCTCACTTTCCAACCAAGTGAGTGAATTTGATTAAAAGAGTCAAAAATAATAAGACCCAGGCCTACACAGGACTGCAGCTTGTAGTAACAGCTCGGAGACTGTAATGGTAACACATAAAGGGGTAGTTCACTCAAAGAATAGTAGTATTATTGTTAAAGGAAACCATTTTGGTGTGTATTTTGGGTGAACTTCCAAGCTCAGAGCGGTAGTCAGTGTACCCTGGCAGGACATACCCCCACCCCTCATCTCACCAGGAACCAAGACGCTCCGCTGCCACCAAGGCCTCTCTGCCCTTATAGTTCAATTGCCTCTGCCGAAATGAGCAATTTTCATGAGCCGATGCCCCCTAATTACCCCCTCGTTTACCGGTTAATTTGAAGCGGTTTGGAAGTCAGTGTAGCACAACTAAAAACCACCATCTCCGGGCTCACGCCCCTGCAAGCCCAGCAGGCACTCAGCAGGGCCGCTCAAACGGCCTCCCTCTGGCCCTGGGTCTCTCTCCCTTTTGTCTCCCTCTCTGTCACTCTCTCTCCCTCGGTCTTTCTCCTGTCCCTCTCCCTTGTGTCTACACTGTACTTATTGATTCACGAACACAAATCCTCATGCAAATCCAAGGGCTTTCATGGCATGTATAATGGACCAGCTTAGCTTCAGAAGATGTGGGTATGGAACACTGGGCTCTGCCTCTCTCACTGGGCTGGCTGATTGACTGGCTGGCTGGTTGGCTGGTACCCCTAGCTGGGTGGTTTAGTTACATCCCATTGCTAATGTGATTGCTTTTAGGATCTTAATGGCCCCCATGGAACCGTGATGAAGCCACGGGTAGCCACGGTAGGGGGGCTAGGGGACAAGAGCACCAGGGGAAGGGGTAGGGGTATGTGTTGTATTCGTAAGGCTTTGGCAGACACGCATAAAAGCACATATACCCAGCAACGCTTTGACAAAAAAATACAAAAAAACACACTCTTCAAATATGGTCACTCATTATAACCTTCAGCCCTCTCGTCATTGCTCACACACGCACACACACACGCAGTCCTGTCTGTGTGAGCTCAGAGACCAAAGCGTCCTAACATGAAACAGGATGTGTCGGAGAGTCGGGGATGAAGGCCGTGTTTCGTCTCTGCTAATATTCCTGTTTCCCTCGTCTGTGATCTCGCCGCTCGTCTCTGCTGTCTGCTGGGCCTCTGGAGGACCCCACGTCCCAGGGTGCACATCACGCCTCACATCCAGCAGAACACACACGTGCTCGGTGCTCTTAGTACTCAGGGATTTTTTTTTAAGTAGGGCCGTTGTGTTTGGTTGGGGCGTTTTGACGCCATGGCGCATTATTAGCTAATGAGCTCATGTTCTTTTGTGCGTGCATTTAGCCCTCTGTGAGGAGCTGTGATGAAAGAGGATGAGGCTGATTAAATGGCACTGAGCAGAGCTTGTAACCTTCCTGTCCTCATCTCTCTCCACAAGTTCACTTTGGTGTAACAAACTTAGCGTTAGCAACACGGCTAGCTGGAACTCGTCATTGACACCAGCTCACTAAGTACTTACTGTACAGTACATGCATCTCCATTCAACTGCTCGTTGTTTTGGTTGCCGGCTCAGTGTGAATGGGGGCCGTAGGTTTTGATTGACAGGTGTGACACCCTGTGTATCATATTCTCCAGCAGAGAGCCTTGATGTGCACCAGAGTATCTGATTCCTTGTGACCACACCCTTGTCAGAGTCAACATGCGCTCAAGCACGGCCAGACAGCCAAGCGTCATGAACACTTGTGACCAATTAGAGAGAGGCATGGAAAGGGGTGCAAGGCGGGGGTGGGGGGTGGGGGGTGGTCAGGTCTCCCAGTGGACCCCGCTAAACAGACAAACTGTCATCAAGGCTGTCCTCACACACACCCAGTGAATTCTCACATGTCCAGTAGCTGTCGGGTGACTGCCATCTCCCTCAACACTCAAGACCACACTCACACACACAGGCATGCACATACACACACACACACACACATACACATACATACATGCACACACACACAGAGCAGTCAGAATCTCCAGTGAAGCTTAGCGAGTCAGTCCCAACACAGCCTCCTGACAACTCAACACAACAGGGGAGCCACGAGAGCCTACCAACAAGCTGCTCGTTTGGCCAAAAGGGCAAGAGGGGATAACCCACCCCTCTCTAAGTGTGTGTGTGTGTGTGTGTGTGTGTGTGTGTGTGTGTGTGTGTGTGTGTGTGTGTGTGTGTGTGTGTGTGTGTGTGTGTGTGTGTGTGTGTGTGTGTGTGTGTGTGTGTGTGCGTGTGTGTGTGCGCGTGTGTGTTTGTGTGTGGTAGGGGTTCAGTAGCTTATATGTTCAACCCTTGCTGGCCATATGTCTGCACTGCAGGGGTTTGAATGGGAAGCTACAATCTGGCCAGGGTTTGGGAATGTCAATACTTTGTGAATAGGCCTGTGTTCCCTGGTCGAAGGGTTAAGTGCTGCTTCTGTCCAGGGGCAGGCCCCGAGCGACGGCCATGTTGGGGTATTATCGTCATGTCAACTAAAGTAACTTTGGAATTTGGGATCAAATGTCATTTTTTTCTGTTTATCCCTTTCTGTCTATTTCTCCCTCTTTATTTGTTTCCTTTATCTCTCTTCTTCCTCTCTCTCTTTCTGATTCTCTCTCTCAGGCCTGGAGGAATGTTTGAGGATGACCCTAGATCAGTCCAGTCCAGCTGTAGTGCTGGTTCCAGTTCTGGACCTGCCCGACTCCCTGATCCTCCACCTGTCCTGCTGGCTCAGTCTGTAGACTCAGCGAGAGAGAGTACATCCACACAGAGAGACTGTTGGACGGTTCTGGGCCTCAGCAACAGTTCTGGAGGAGAAACCACAATGAGACCTCTTTAGACCGTGAAGATGACCGATTGTGCAAATGTTTGTGTAGATGTGAACACCATTGTGCACACTTGAATAGCAAAGATGGAAACTTGATCTTGAAGCCTTCGTCTTATACAATCTGTGTGTGTGTGTGCGTGTGAGTCCGCATGTGTGAGTGCGTGTGAGTTTGGTGCGTGTGCACGTGAGTGCGTGTGCGCGTAAGCATGTGTATGCGTTTCCGCGCGCGCGCGCGTGTAAGCGTAGTATGTCTATGGAAGTGCCCAACACCATAGCCTCTAATCCACTGTATCCGTCCCCTAAGCTCAGAGCAGCTGTCACGCAGGCAGCCACAGAGGAGACAGGCCTGCCCAGCATACCAGAGGACAGGAGCCCACAGTAACCCAGAGAGAGAGAGAGAGAGAGAGAGAGAGAGAGAGAGAGAGAGAAACAGTAGGGGTATCTCTGACCAGACACACATCCCTTGGCTCATCCCTGGATCTCCTGCTGTTAGTGCCGGAGTCACGGCAGCTCCACCACCACCACTACCACACCAGCTGTGCTGTGCAGAGAGGCAGCCCATGGCCTGGCGAGGTGGCCCGGCCTGCTGGTCTGCTCCGTGGTGGGAGGAGAGCAGGGGGCCTTTGTTTGTTTCTCCCTCATGCTCCACAGCTCAAAGACGTGTTATTATAGAGTAATAGGCAATCAGGAGCAAGCCACCTGAAGAGATTAAGGCTCCTCATAGTCCCCATCGATTCGAAGGCTTCTCTGGTTAATAGGAAAGGGACGTTCCCCGCACAGCTGCAGGGCAAGGTCCTCCTGGGTGGGTGTGTGTGTGTGCATATACCTGTGTGTGCGCTTGTGTGTGTGTGTGTGTGATCACAAGTGGTGTGATTGTGTGGGAAGAAAACAGTGCCATTAACTATTGCTTCTGGAACATTTCGTTTTCTCAAAGATCGCGAACCATATTATTGACGAGCTCAATTGGAATGCGCCTTCGCCCAGGCTCCTCCCTCCATTGTGTTGGAGACGGAGGGCACGGAGAGGGGGTATTGATCCGCACCCATCTGCCTGCCGCTCTCAGCACTGTTATCAAAAATTGAACAATAGCGACAACCAACGGAGCCTGAAGATTTGCTTTACTTGTTTTCTATCGGAGGTCGATAAATTTAAAAACAAACAAGCAATTGTCCATGAGGGCGATAGCACCATAAATATCCACGTTAAGTTCAGTATTGTGATTTACCTCGAGGTCAGGGCAAAGTGTATCAGGGGAACTCCCACAGTATCAGTAGCAGGAGCTGGTTTCAGCTGGCTATATCTATGTGTTGTACTTGTTGTGTTTGGGTTAGAGCTGTCTCATTAAAATGCTGAACACATGGGAGTCGTCCACACTTTTCTTCTCTATTGAACTTATTGAACTTGAGTCCAAAGCTATGTATAAGGAAAATATATTTCATGTTCAAGAGGAGCCAGGGACCTCGCTGTGTACTGCAGGACTCGGGGTTAACTTGACTGCAGCGGACACCACTGTGGTATTGAGACACATTGTTGTGGTCGTGGTACAGTATGTGTGGAAAAAAAAACCAAGTGAAAAACAACAACTGGGAGCAATCTTTCGGTTAGTCTGTGGCACTGAGGCCTCTAAATGGGTGTGCCACACACGCAGCCAGACAACCACTTGTCGATGAGCACAACAAATACTAGTATGTTCTTCAGGCAGACAAACACAGCCACCGCCACAAGAATGCAGTCTTCCTCCTAACATAACCAGTGTGTCTAAGCTACTCTTCAGCATCTGTATTTCTTTTGTTTCCACAACCACCACGTCGCCTCAGAAATATGAATAAAGACAGGATGACATTTCGTTTTTCTTTTTGTGTATGTGTGTGTGTGCGCGTGTTTTTTCTTCATGTTTCTTTATTTTTCTCCACCAAACAGACCTGCAGCTGGGTTAGCTCACACACAAACTTGGGAGTTGTGGCTAACATTGTCCTTTGTGTGCAATGTACAGCCCCGCGGCTCTTGTCATTGTGGCCAGGCACATGGACTTTGACTGTGTTCTGGCTCCTCCAGGCTCCTCCTGGCTAGCCAGGCTGATGTGTGGCTCCCCTCCCCCCTGGCAGTGAGGCTGCAGCGGGGAGCTCTGCTCAGAACGCCGGGCTCTGGGCTTCGGTCACACAGTGTGGCCTTATGGTCTATATGGGAGTAAATTGTCTGACAGTTATGTTTTGAAAACGCTGTTGATAATATGTTGCATTATTACTATGTCAAGTCACAAGATAATGTGTGTTAAATGTTGACATTAGATGTAGCAGTAAGTTAAGGTGTGCTAGTGCAACCCTTCCTGCTAGATTGGAAACCATATTAATTGAGTGGTGTATGCTGCCCTCCAGTGGCTAAAATGGGTACTGTATGCCAAAAAGAAATCCCCAAACCTTTGAGTGCATTGATTTTTGCAACCCTGTATCTCATGAATACAGTTTTCCATTGACCAGTCTGTTGTTGCATCCACAGCAGTGGCGATTTTAGGGTTTTTTATGATGCTGGTAGTTCATGAAGAAAGGGACATTCTTAGTTTTTTTATTCATTCAATATTTTGCATAATAATACATAAATGTATTAATTGTTATCCAGTGAAATTAGGGATTTATTTAGCAAGGGGGTTTAGCACTTTTGCAAATCACTGTATACATGTCACATTCTCATTGAGGGCTGAGCACCCCTAAAGGTCTGATCCTAGAATCGCCCCTGATCCACAGTGTCTATAATATCCGACACAAAGCTTCTAAAAGTAAGGCTGAGTGTATCGACTGCAAATACTGACTCATACGGACAGGCTATCCCAGGACAGGAGAGACACTCAAGTTAACGGTTCATGTGTGATTAAACTGCAAGGTGTTGGGTGAGCTTATGTGGAACATAAGGAGGCTTAATCAAATACGTACTTACCTAGGGATTATACTGATAAGACTAATCTTTCCTGATTCACAAACATACATATTTATGTAATTGCTGATATTATCCAGTCCAGTTGAACACTTTCATGATAATATATGGCTGAATGTCGTACAAGAGGTGTACAGTATCCCTTGGAATGGCAGGTTAGGTGAAAGACTTCAAGACCGATTTGTCTCTTGGATAAGTCTTAAATGGCTGCAAGATTAAGATTGTAGATGAGGTTGTAATTAAAATTAAGGTCAGTGTAGGCGTCCTAATCCTGCTACAATCCTATTACAAATAACACCTTCAAAGTGTGTTTGGATGTAGTCAACATGTGAATACATGTCCAGACAAATGTAAATCATTTAATCAGATCAGGCTGTGCTTTTTAGTTGATAATGTTTAAATCTATAAACTTTATGCATTTTGGAAAGTGTGTTTTGACATCTTACTTTAAATTATGTAAGGTAGCTCTAACATTGGCATACTTTGTTAATGTACTATAAACTGTCTGCAATGGTTTGCAGTTAATGTGGTCTTTTGTTTCAGTCATTTTAAATGAACAAATATGCGACTAAATTATTGTACGTTTATGATGCAGTGGGAACTTGCGATAAAATGGTTTCCGCCCGTGCATCAAAGAGAGACGAACAACTGAATACGCATGTTTTGTAAGCCGGGGCCCTCCGGCTGAGCGGAATGAAGCCACGTATCCAATAAACATCCAGATCCAGCCGGTGCGACGAATATAGAGACCAATGTCGAAGACACCGAGAACGAAGGATACAGTGTCTGGAGCCCCCTCTGTAAGGCCCTCGTAATAAACGTTTGTAAATGTATTTTTACTGCTGCAAAATGTGCTTGTTTTACGTCGATGCTGCTTACTAATGTTGTCTTGCACGATAAGTATTTTACTTAGAATATGAAACTTACCATTATACAGTTATTACAACGGTGTTATCATTACGCTAGCATCTAAGCTAATAGCTAGCATGTTGTCATATAGTTCGCTAGGTAGCTAGCTAATGAAAAGAGATAAATTCATTCGTAAAATACAAATATTACATTACCGTATCTATATTAAATATTTCATTTCGGCTGTATTTTGATTCTTGCCATTTATGATCCCCCCAGGCTTCGTATGAGGAAGACGGTCGGAAGAATACATGATTCCTCTTTGCCTCCGTATAAGGAACGCTGAGTTTGTGTAATCTCAATGCAAGAAAAATAATCAACCCGTCAAGAGCAAAGACTGAAAGTTAAAACAAATTTGCTTCCATCATGCATCAGTGCACTGTTTGTTCAAAATCATTCCCTAGTGCCTCTAAACTGGAGCGTCATCACTTCACTCACACTGGACAGAAACCGTTCACTTGCACAGTTTGTGACAAAGGCTTTCGCCAATCTGTCCATTTAAAAAAGCACATAGAGACCCACACAGGAAAAAGCAACCCTTGGAGTTTCCCCACAGAAAGTCTCCAACATGGCAGCTTCCCAAATCCCATGGAGCCAGTGTCTACACGTCAGGATCAACCCTCGCCAGATAAGTCTGGACATGACTTCAATATCTACAACACCATGCCATTGCAACCAACCAGGCCAATGTTTTCCCAAACACAAGAAGCTAAAGAAAGAATGCCACTGTCGACCGGTCTCTCTACCACAGAGATGAGACACCAGCCAGAACTCCTACCCTCTCTTATTGATAATGGCTTCATCAGCCAACAGAACATTCTATCCAATAGTCAGTTCCTCCCAAACCCAATGTTTCATGACCCCATGGGGGCTTCCACAGCCATGGGGAGTAGTCAGAGTGCAGCAGGCTTCTGGCACACAGATCAAGGCAGCACAGCCAAGAAGCACACATGCACGGTCTGCCTGAAGTCTTTCAACTCATCCTACCATCTCCAGAGGCATATACCCACTCACAGTCAGCTTAAGCCATTCGAGTGTGAAACATGTGGGAAGGCATTCAAACAGAAGGCCCATCTGAAATCCCACTCCCAGTCACACCACAGTGCTGGCTTCTCTGAGGATCCCCCTGTATCTGAGTCTCAGCAGGGTTCCTCGGCGGGTAAGATGAGGGTGAACCACCAGTGTCCCACCTGTCTGAAAACGTTTTGCTCGCCGTCCAAACTGAAGCGGCATTTCATGATTCACACGGGACAGAAGCCGTACTCCTGTGGGGACTGCGGGAAGTCATTCAGGCAGGTATGGCACCTCAAAACACACCTGTACGCACATAGGTGTGCGGGTACCGGCGCCGATGTGAAGTCGGAGACAAACGGCCAGAGCTTGAACGGTTCCTCGACTTCCCAGCCCGCAGGCGATCAGAAGTCATCCGCTCTGAGTAATCCTGTGACTTCGGCCGTGGAGATGGAGCTCCAGTGTGAGATAAGCGTACGGACCCCTCCCGGCCACGACCAGTTAGAGACGACAGACCAGAGTCCGAATGACGTCAAGGTCGAGCAGCAAGGACATGCGTCGAATCACTACCAGTGCAGCATCTGCTCAAAGACATTCAGCAGCTTGAGTAAACACAGGCAGCATTACGCGACTCATAAAGAGTTGAGACCCTTTCAGTGCCAGGTCTGCAATAGAGCCTTCCGCCTGGCCGTCCATTTAAAACGGCATCAGATCAGTCACAAGAACCCAGATGAGGAATTTCAGAATCAAAGTCTGTCGGAGACCCCTGGGAAGGCTCTCTTAGACCCTGTTAATTCTCACCAGCATCCCAACAATGGGATGGCTTCTATTCAACCCAGTGACGGGCATGCTCCTCACCTCAGCGTCATGGTGAAACCGGAGAATGCAAGACCAAAACCCAGTGACGAACAGGATTGTGCGCTGCAGGGAACTGACCCCTCGCTGGTCTCTGAGCAGCAGGCAGGATCAGGCCAGGCCAACAGTCAGCAGCAGAAGATCAGGCACAGACCCCATTCATGTCCTACATGCCTCAAACGGTTCCCTTCTCCATCCAAACTACAGAGGCACATGATGACCCATACAGGGCAGAGGCCTTTTGGGTGTGAGTCATGTGGGAAGAGATTCCGCCAGCTAAGTCATTTGAGGATCCATTCTCGCACTCACCTGTGGACAAAATACTACAAGCA
The DNA here is from genome assembly GCF_963692335.1 of Osmerus eperlanus. Classification (NCBI taxonomy): domain Eukaryota; kingdom Metazoa; phylum Chordata; class Actinopteri; order Osmeriformes; family Osmeridae; genus Osmerus; species Osmerus eperlanus. The sequence continues at coordinate 8,614,311 of NC_085026.1, read as the reverse complement.
AAAGTTGCCACTCACTACCAAACCTTCCTCTGCGTCGGTTGATGATGATTCCCCAAACGAGGCAGCCCTGAAGCAAAGTGAACAGGACACACTTTCAGAGAGACAGTTTGGTCAACCCAGCACTGGGGCAGTTGGGTGGAATGAAAACAATAGTAAAAAGCAAGGGTTTCAGCATGCAACACCTTCACCTTTTAGGCCTCAAAGGAAGACCTTCGCCTCCACTAGACAGAGGCATACCTGCCACCCCTGTGGGAAAACCTTTCCCCTGTTGACTCAATATAAACTCCATGTATGCTCAAATCCTGGACTTCAAGGTAAGGATAACCTTGACTGCGGGCCATTTACCTCTCAGCGAACGGCTTCAAATTCAAACGGCCTCTCAGAACCAAATCATTGTTCCAAGACGGCCACAAAGAGGCGCAAGTCTACCAACCCTGTGGGAAATCCAGTGTATACCAGACACCAGTGTTTGATCTGTTATAAATACTTCCCGTCGTTCTCCAAACTAGAAAGACATAGTCGCGTGCACACGGATTTGAGACCCTACAACTGCCTGGCATGTGGGAAAACCTTTCGACAGGCCACACACCTGACGGTCCACGAGAGAACTCACAACAAGTTCGGGCCCCTCAGACCGACTTCTCAGCAAGCTACGACGAGTCATGTAAAAGCACAACCACAAAAACAACATCCTCTTCAATATCCTAAAATACACATCCAAGTTCCTCAGATGAGTGCTATGAAAACGGACCTTAGGCCTTCGAAAAGTACAAAAGAATGGGTAGGGATGCAAGGCAACTATGAAGACTCACTCCATAACCAAGAGAATACTCACCACGAAAACAAACAAGCCATGGAAATCAACGAAAAATCCTCTCCCGACAAAACAAACAAGCTCGCCAATCCTAGAATCAAAAGCAAAGGAGCTGGTGATAAAAGGAAAGGTCATGTGTGCACTATCTGCCAGAAGGGCTTCGACACTCCATCCAAGCTATCCAGGCACTTCCTTATTCACACGGGGTTAAGGCCATTCAAATGCAGTTTCTGCAGTAAGGCCTTTCGACAGGTCTGGCACAGGAGAAACCACGAGCGCACCCATGAGAGCGTGCTGTTCAGCAATCCCCAGGACAACAACGCACAAGAATCCCCAGAGAACTATCCCACCGAGCGCCATGGATCCGGAAGCCTCTCCGAGGGTCCCACCACCAGCTCCGAGGGCGACGCACACAGGGAAGAGCCCCGGCCCCGTGACGACAGCCCTGATCCCTGCTCCGTCACCAATGAGGCCGTTTCTGGTCACCCCACAGAGACAAGGGACAACAAATGTGTGGATTTCCATAGCCTGCCAGCCCATACCATGGACTTTGACAATAAACCAGGGGACCTGTATCAGTGCCCTGAGTGTCACAATGTGTATCAAACCCCCTCTGAGCTGGCCTCACACCTTGAGGCCCACTGGCGTGTCAGCACCCAGGACCTACTGGGCCCTCCCCCGGCACAGCACGAGGCTGGGAGCAGCACACAGCGCATGGGGATGGCTTTCCCTGCCAATAGAGGCCTCGATGATACTGATAGTCGTGAGGTGTTTAGTGAGAGGCATTCTGGGAGTGAGAGTTCTGTCGGTGAAATCCCACTGCAGGCAGAAATGCATTATAACGATTGGAGCGAACCACTCCGGTCATTTCAGTGTAGGAAGTGTCTGAGGTCTTTTGCTCTTGAGAGAGATTTGCAGCTCCACAAGTGTACTAGTGGAACTCAGACCGAGGCTACTCAATCCAACCAATATCAGTGTGCCATTTGCTTCAAGAATTTTGTTTCTCCCTCCAAACTGAAAAGACATTACGTGACACACACAGGTCAGAGGCCATACATGTGTGAGGTATGCGACAAGACTTTTACACAGTCTTCCCATTTAAAAACACATCGTCACCGAAGCCATAAACAGTGAAAAAAACAGGCATGCTTTGGGAGGAGGGTGGCATCTCATTTGATTTTAACTAGAGTTAGTTCATTTTAAAGTGTACAACGTTTCCTATAGTTTTACGTATATAGAACATTATATGTTTTAGTTTACCTGCATGCTATTCATTTATAATGGTGGTATTACATGTACAAGATAGGATAATAAACCTTGAGCGAAACAATAACTCTGTGGTCTGGTCTTTTAAAATGAAATGAATTTTAATTAATATGATTTTGTAATAATAAAAGTAAATAATTCCTGGTTTACTAAGATATTAACGTTGCACTAACCGGTGATAATCTTGTATATTATCATTTTATGAAATATAAGATTATAGTTTGCGTTTTATCGATACGTTTTACGATGTAGGAATTAAGCCATTAACGGAACAAACGTTTCGCTGTGTACACCGACAGGATGTTGAACAGGAATTGCATACGTACAGGAAGTGTGTCGCCCTAAATACGATTTGCTTGTGTACATGCTTGTGTACGTACTTGTACGGAGTTTACGTGTACCCTATGTTGTAGAGCATAAAGGTTAGTTCCTTAAATTATTAAATCTACCTGCGTTTTAAAATGAATAGGTCGAAGACTAACCATCAATTTACTGTAACATAGAAACTAGTTACTAACCGCTAGCTGGTTGAAATTCAAATGCGCCTTTGTATTTAGCTAGGTAGCTAGCTTGCTTAGCGCCAAATAAATAGTTGGTGCAGTTTCAACATTAACAACGAAACGGCATATAGACGCCATACCTTAAATACACAAATCTAAAGCAGCACATAGTTAGTCTACAAACAACATTACATCGTGTATTTGGTTCTTATAGAGCTAGCTCACTAAACTGCAAGAATGTCGAGCAAACCAAACATCACGGTACTGGCATTATGCTGGTGGCTTACAGTACTCAGTCAATGCTCATTCAAGTAGCTATTTAATTGAGAAATAACTTGTATCTGTTATGTCGATTCATATACCTAGAGTAGGTCTGTGTTACGCATTTGCTGAAGCTTGGTGTTGATTGCATAACTTTCTCCCCAGCAAGCTTGACTTCCTAGCTGTTCAAAACAGTCATGGAGAAAGAAACTCCGGCCAAAAAGGCTTCTGCGCCCTCTGTTTCTCAAATCAATGCGGAATATGTCACACAGGTAAGGGACACACATTTGACTTAACCAACTCACACACACACACACGTATAGTTTACTTGTTAGTGAGCTAACTTGGAAAGGTAGATGTTACAGCCCCCCTGTCTCCTTTACAGTTGGCTAACAGATATTGGGCCCCCCATTCCAAGAATAAGCTGCCCTTCGACCCTAAGGTGAGTTTCCTTCCCAGATACATTTTTGATGAGCATTCATTGGTGCTTCCTGGCTCCATCTCTAAACATTGTGATTTCCACCGACTCAGGTCATGGAAGATGTTTACCTGAAAGAGATTTTCCAGTCCAAGTAAGTGGTTTTAATCATCATGTGACCATGCAACAAAAAAGCTTCGTTTTCCAGAGCTATATTTATAACTAATATGTCCTTCCTTGTCTCTTGCACTGAATTCAGGTTTGCCATAAGAAAGATAATGTTACTGGAGTTCAGGTGAGTAACCCCTCCCTCCTCTGAATTCTGTTTTTAAATGTAACGTTTTCTGTACAGTATCTAACAGCCTTACTGCCCGTCCTTCTCTGCAGTCAGTATCTGGAAAACTACCTGTGGGTGAACTACTCTCCGGACGTTTCCAGCAAGGCTTACCTCATGTCCATCTGCTGCATCATCAATGAGAAGTTCAGAGAGAACGTTCCTGCCTGGGAGGTAAGGAAGGCTGCACTGTGTCGACACACACTAACCTGGTTTGCTGGTGTCTGGAGAAGCCTTGATTGTAGGGTAGGGATTGTCAACACAGTACAACACTTAGTTATTGTCCAGTGACCCGTGTTGTGTGTCCAGTGACCCTTGTTGTGTGTCCAGTGACCCTTGTTGTGTTGTGTATCCAGCAGTGATGCGTTACTCTAATCCGACCACTTTTTTCAGTAACGAGTAATCTAACGCGTTACTATTTCCAAATCAGTAATCATATTAAAGTTACTTGTCCAAGTCACTGCGTTACTATTTTGTCATTAATAGTAAAATATATATTTGATTTCTTCTTGCGTCTCTGGGAGTTAAGCCTATGCGACAATTAAGTCATGTTTTCAGCATGAGGGTCACGTCACGTGTATATACATAGACCTACCACTCAGCGACACAAACAACAATGTAGCTAGCAGGAGAGAGAGAGATGCACATTTTCGAGTTGGAAATACAATCACTATTTTCAGTATTTGTCAGCTAAAGATGGAAATATTAAGGTTCGTTGTACACTCTGTGCTTGTGGCGACAAAGTGCTATCAAGCTACAAAAACACGACGTCAAATTTGAAGAAACATTTGGAGTCGCAGCACTGCACAGTTAAACTTATAAAGCCGGTTGTCAATAGGTGTGTTCGACTTCATGCAGCACCGGCGGCGCCGACAGCCGGCTGCCTTGAAGTTGAGAATGCCATTGGCTGCTTCAAGTCAGGCGGCTGCAGGCGATGCCGGCGCTGCATGAAGTCGAACGCACCTATTTTTATGTTGAGGCGGCGGGGGTGTTGTCGGCAGCTGCTGAATGTAACTAATAAAGTAACTGGTAACCTAACCTAGTTACTTTTAAAATCAAGTAATCTGTAACTTAACTAAGTTACTTTTTCAAAGTAACTGTGGAATCACTGGTGTCCAGTGACCCGTGTTGTGTGTCCAGTGAACCGTGTTGTGTTGTGTGTCCAGTGACCCTTGTGTTGTCTGTCCAGTGACCGTTGTGTGTCCAGTGACCCGTGTTGTGTTGTGTGTCCAGTGACCCTTGTTGTGTTGTGTGTCCAGTGACCCGTGTTGTGTTGTGTGTCCAGTGACCCGTGTTGTGTTGTCTGTACAGTGACCCTTGTGTTGTGTGTCCAGTGACCCTTGTGTTGTGTGTCCAGTGACCCTTGTGTTGTGTGTCCAGTGACCCTTGTTGTGTTGTCTGTCCAGTGACCCTTGTTGTGTTGTGTGTCCAGGTGTTCAAGAAGGAGCCCAGCCACTTCCCCTACTTCGTCAAGTGTGTCATGGAGGCAGTGCTGGAGGGAGACCAGGCCGGCCTGACCCTGAAGGAACAAACTGTCCTCCTGGTCTTCCTGGACCACTGTTTCAACAGCCTGGTAGGAGCCACCACCTGTACACGATAGTGTGTGTGTGTGTGTTTCCTTCCTGCCACTTTGGAGTAATACCATCGTACCTGCAGTGACACAGTTTCAACATGTTGTTTTGCGTGGAGGTCCACTAGGGGGCAGTATTGTACTTAAAATCAAGCTATATAGCCATAAAGGTTTCTAACCATACTGTAGTCTTTTCCTCCTCAAAACCACAGGGATCCACTGCGGAAAACTCGCTCTGAATTGCTCTCTCTCCAAGCCCATATTCTTCTCCGAGAGCATTCAATCTATTTCTACTTGATGCAGTTGTAAATGTTCAGGTTGCTTTGAAATATCTCTTCCATAACTCTATTAAATCATCTCTTTGATGGCTCATTTGCTTTTTGTACCCCCCCTCCACTCCTTCCTCCCTTCATCTTCCCATCCCTGTCTCCTCCCTTCTCAGGAGGTGGACTTGATTCGAGAGCAGGTGCAGCAGCTCATCTCTCTGCCCATGTGGATGTGTCTCCTGCCGGTAAGAGACACTCTTCCCATCCTCCACGCTAGATGTGTACATCTGTTCATCTAGCGCATGCTTTTATCCAGAGCGATGTACAAACAGTGCATACGGTCCGTGCAGCAAATACTCAAGGACTAAAAGTGCACTGTCATTAATATTAGAGTGGATAGTACCAGGTAACAGTCTGTATTTGAGAACCCACAGTGCAACAATGGCAGTGCGACAGTAGGAAATGCCAAAGGGCTTCAAGTCAAATGCAGCTATAGGTCTACATCCCTACTATCATCCTAAACACTTCCCCTATGCGTTGCTTGTCAAGACAAAAATGTCATAAACACAATGATTCATCGATCCACAATATTTCTTTGCCACAGTCGAGGCTGCAGCACGAGCTGAAGAAAGTCCCCAAGATGCAGAAGTTCTGGAACCTGATCAAGAAGAATTACGACAAGATGGTCGGCGAAGACGCAGAGCTGTACGGCACTGTCCCTCTCTCTCTTTGCTCGTGTCGTCCACCTGCCGTCAGAGACGGGCACATGAAAGGCCCTCACATGGAGATACAAGATTCTAATCTCTCTCTCCCCCCTTTCTCTCTCCCCGTATCGCTGTCACTCTCTCTCTCTCTCTCTCTCTCTCTCCCCTTTCTCTCTCCCCCTATCACTGTCTCTCTCTCTCCTCCCCTCTCTCTCTCTTCCCCCCCCCCCTCTCTCCCCCCCCCCTTCCGCTGTTGCTCTCTTTCTACCCCTCTCTCTCTAGAGCCAAGAAAGAGAGAACGTTCCTCTCGGCGCTCATTAAGAAGTTTCGGGGCGTTCTGATGTCCATCCCTGCATCAGGTGAACCTCCTCCCCCCTCTTCCTGGTGGAGCACCGCACATACGCACCGCTGTTCACAAGCTGGCTTCTATTTGGCCCTAGTTGTAGTCTCACTCTGCCCGCATGCAGAGGATTTTAGATGAAGGGTAAAGACGTCCCTCCACACTCACGACGCAGCAGTCCTGTTCATCCACATGCCTCCCTTCTGTGTGGGTCTCTCTCTCTCTTCCTTTGTTTCGCTGTCTCTATCAGACTCCCTTCCTCTGTCTCTCCTTTCCTCTCTCTTCCTCTGCCCTTTCTCTGCCGGCTGTTTGTTCAGCTGACCCAGCAGGTCTCGTGTGCCATTTGAGCTCATCTCTGCTCATCAGAGACCTTATTACCAGTGAGAGACGCACCTCTCCTACCCCTGCACCAGTCCCCAAAAGTCATCCCTCCTCCCTCCCTCCCTGACCTGTGCGGAAAGAGCCTGGTGCTCAGCTGCCTCGCCCCCCTCCCACAGGGACAAATGTCACTGTGTCATAATGTAGACCGACACCACTCCTGAACCTGAATGCCCAGAATAGAACTAGCCTGTGTGTGTCTGTGTGTGTTGAGAGGGGGCCCAGGCCACATAGCAGCAGGCTGAAGGTGGTCCCGCTGGGTCCCAGATCCTAATCTAGCCTGTCGGGTCCCAATTTTAAGTACACACACACACACACACAAACCTTTAATGAGTATTGGACTCCCTGCAGGCTGCTCTAGGGCTGCTAGGTGCTTCCTGGCCAGACTCCATCACTCTGCAGGAAACCACCGTGTTGTCCACACCCAAGCAGCTTACACGTGATGAAAAACGCCCTGTCATGCCTCGCTTCGCCCTTCTTCCGTTTATACGTGTGTGTGCTCGAGTCGTGTGTTCAGTGTGTGTGTGTGTGTGTTCTGACCTGACGTTACCGGCTCTGTCCCCTCTCAGGTGACGTGTCGATGGAGAAGGTCCACTACTGTGAGCGATTCATCGAACTCATGATCGACCTGGAGGTAAGATCCCGTGACGAAGGTGGTGGTGATGCTTGCTTGTCCGTCCTCCTCTCAAACACCAGCCTGCCTCGGGACCTTTACAAGGGGAACATCTACAGGACTACCACCCTTACACAACCACTGTGTGGGCCTTTCATGTCGAGTGGAAACCTTCACAGGAAGGGGTGTAGAAACTTAACCTGACGAGCCCAATGGTTCGTTACACATAACCATCTGGGACGGCGTCCTTGGAACACGGCAGGTGATTTGATAAACCATCTGTCCGTCACCCTCTATCCCGGGTTAACTTGTGTCTGTGGTTGTGGTTCAGACACAAACAAATAACTTGGGAGCTTGGCAAGACGGATTCTCTCATGGTCGTGATCTGGTGAATCCATCTGTCTCTGAAGGTTGGTAGAAACTGGACAGCTGTCTCCTATAGACCCCTCCCTCCTCCAGCCATCAGTATCAAAACACACAACATGTCTGGGAGCGGTCCTGACACACTTTGATCACAGTGACAACGAGAGGAAGGTCCTTGTCAGCCCAGAGGAGTCCCAGAGGAAGGTGTTGGGTACGAAGGTGTTGGGTCTCTCTTGGGGGATCTCCCCTTAAAAGAAATATGGCCTGGGCAATGAGGACGAGTGTTGCATAGGTCAAGATGGCCTCTTCTTCGTCTCCGGGCAGCATGGGTTTCTGTTACCGTTGAGAGGGCAGAGGTGCGGGGGGGGGGGGTGAATTGATTTTCATCTCACTGTGTCTGATGACAGGCTTGTCATGTCTGTACCCTGGGCGGGGCCAGTCAGAGTCACTTCCTCAGTCCCCCCCCCTATCACCTTACACATTCACTGAAACCCCATCCTGCTCCCCCCCCACACACACACCCTTTCATTGACTGGGCTATGTCAAGTCATAAGGGGAGGGAGGGTGTTTATGCATCAGTTAGGGCTGGTTGCCAGCAGGCTCTACTGATCAAAGACAGCGAGGGATAGATATGGGCGGACTGTCCTTCTGTCTGTGGAGGAGCCCCCGTCCCCCCTCCCAATCCAGACAGTTACAATGGTCTGGCTTTAAGAGAAACCACACTTATTAGATTGGGTTTTCTCCACAGGTGTTGTCTATATGGCCAGAGGTTCATTTTGTGTCTCGGGATTCCTTTTGTTCCTGTCTGGCAGCTCGGCCTGTGTGTCTCTGGTGTCGTCTGTCTGGGGTCGTCTGTCTGGGGTTGGCCGTCTGGGGTCGTCTGTCTGGATTCGTCTCCCAGCCTGGTCCTCCTGCTCTTGTTCTGAGACTGTGTCCTCTCTGTCACACTGGCCACGCCCCTCAGCTGTTCCTCGTTTTTCCCACGGTCACACCGTTCCACTCTCACTGACCACAGCTCCTCTCATACATGCCATCTTGTACCTCTGGTCCTGTACCAGGTGGCCTAATCCATTGTTTTAGCAATTGTTGCTACCATATCAAATTTTGGTACTGTAGTAAGTCTATAAGGCCTTAATCCTAAAATAACCCGTCCTGATAGGACGTAAGATATCAGTAAACAATAGGACACCGGCTTTTACCCAGTCATGCACCTGTTTGTCATGCTTTATTGCCATGGTCGCTCTTCCTGCCTGTCCTCACTTTACCTTGTTAATATGTAAAGAAGCCCGCAAGCTCTTCTTAAAGGGAGGCCAGATCGATGATCCCTATCGATAGAGAAGGCCTGCCTCAGTGCTGGGAAACTGGTCGGGTTCGGGAGGTGAATTGATCTGTGTGTGACAGGTATAACCCACCTCCCCCTTCCCCATCTATTCGATCCATCCAGAACTGTTCTGGCTCTGCAGGTCATGTGCTGGTTCCCACCTCCCCAGCTTCTGAGTGTGGTTATTACAGTCCAGTTATATTGGTTTATGTTGCACTTACGAGATGATGTTGTTTTTGCCGCGCTGTACCAAGCACTATAGTCGTGAAGAGGTTTTTGTTGCACTGTAGTTGAGGTATCATTGTGAGAAGTGCTGACTTTGCACTTTGCTTCAGACACCCAGTCCGCTCCTTTAATCTGACTACCGGAATACTGTTAGAACGATGCTGCTCTCAGCTCCCGCTGTCCTTTCGACATGCACTGCGTGTCTGGCCTTCGCTGTGTCACTGAGACTGAGGCGCATGGTGAAGCCTGCTACTCCACCCCGCTTCTCCCTTTTTCTCCCTCTTTTCTTTCCGTCCTTCGTTCGCTCTCTTACCCTTGATCTCTCTCTCTCCCTCCCGCCGTCCTCACGTCCTGTCCCCCGTCCCCCCTGCCAGGCCCTGCTCCCCACCAGGCGCTGGTTCAACACCGTGCTGGACGACTCTCACCTGGTGGTGAGCTGCCACCTGTCCAGCCTCACACAGAGGGAGAAGGAGGGACACCTCTTCTGCCAGGTGAGACACACTCACTCTCTCACACACACACACGCACTCTCACACACACACACAGAGAAGCATAGAACTTAATACTTATTCTCTGGCAGCACACCGAAAGGAACACTTCTGTGATGATGTCACACACAAACACACCTGGTCTTCAAAGCCTCCCTATCCCACCTGTTAACCTGTCTGTCTGTCTGTCTCCATCCATAGCTTCTGGACATGCTGAAGTTCTACACGGGCTTTGAGATCAACGACCAGACAGGAAACGCCCTGACGCAGAAGGAGATGACCACCCTGCACTACGACAAGATCACCTCTCTCCAGGTAGGCCCCGCCTACCACCTGGACCTGTTAGGGTCAGTCACGGGGTCCAGGAGAGAGTTGACTCACTGGAAGTAGACCAGACCGCTTTCTGTTAATTTGACTGTGCGCCTGGAGAACATGGATTTATCCTGCAGGGAGAAGGGTGGTATGTCATAAATATTGATTTAGAGTATTGGTTTGGTGCCAGAAACCACATTAGAGAGAGGATATGAACTAAAAATTGATTTATTCCAGGTGTTGAAGTGTATACTGAGGGTCCTGGTAAACAATTGAACACTTGACGCTGTCTGCTCGCAGCTTTCCATCGTGTCGTTAACGTCAGATACGCAGCTGTCCATTTCTCCTCAACATGACTGTGTGGCTGGGCTTGCCCAGACAGACGTATGTGGTGTGCAGTGACTTGACTGTGTGTGTGTTTCCTGTTCCAGAGAGCAGCGTTTGCCCATTTTCCAGAGCTGGAGGACTTTGCCTTGTCCAACGTGGCTGCCGTGGACACACGAGAGTCCCTCACCAAACACTTCGGCCATCTCAGGTGTGTGTGTGTGTGAGAGAGAGAGACAGAGAGAGAGAGAGACAGAGAGAGACAGACAGACAGAGAGAGACAGACAGAGAGAGACAGACAGAGACAGACAGAGAGAGACAGACAGAGAGAGACAGAGAGAGAGAGACAGAGAGAGAGAGACACAGAGAGAGAGACACAGAGAGAGAGACACAGAGAGACAGACACAGAGAGACACAGATAGAGAGACAGAGAGAGACAGACAGAGAGAGACTAACAGAGCCTAAAGCTACTTGCATATCTACGTGTCCATCCGTTCAACCTCTTCATTTCCTTGAATTGTGATAAACACCCTCATCCTGGCTTCCTCATCCTATTAGGCTACATCTGCCCTCCTAAACGTTGTGCTCCTAGCTGGCAGGGAGAGAGCGAGCCCTTGACAGAGCAGCCTGGTACAGCCTGGAGAGAGGGACTCGCCTCATTAATTTAATCGATTCGTCTGAGCTGGAAAATAAAGTCTTTGAACAGCTGTGTTTGTCATATCATATTAGCAAGCGGGATAGCCAAAAGCCCCCTCCCCCTTCTACACACACACACACACACACAAACCCATGCTTTGTAAGGCTGTGTGTGTATGAAACGCTGAATATATGAGCGGGATATACTGTACGCTTCTCTTCCGCGCTAATTAGTCCCCTTTGTTACTTGGCGAGTGGTGTGTCATTTTTCCGGTCGGAGGTGACGCGTGACGAATGATTCTCAGATTTCCATCTCGCACACGCCAGTCCACTCACTTCCCCCCTCTCTCCCCCCCTCCCTCCACCCGACCAGTGTGGGGAGGGCTGCAGCCAACACCAGGTGTAGACAGCCAACACCACAGCATGACCAAGCACTTTCCACGGATCTGCGGGCCGCTTTCTCCCTCCCCCTTTGCTCATCCCTCCATTGTGCATCGTCATGGATAAAGTAGTGTTGATCTGACCCCCCCCCCCCCCCCCCCCCCTCCATCCTCAAAGCTGCTCTTGGAACTCTGGAGATTTAACAAGGCCCTCTCTCCCCCGTTACACAGGACTGTTTAATGCCACCGTATTCCAGCTGCGCTCCTCGCCTGCTAAGCCGCCCACGCCGCCCGCCAGTTCAAATTGACCCCCCCCCTCCCGAACACACACGCAGCGTTCCTCAAACACCCACAGGAACACACACAAGCTGCAAATGACCATTTGTTAGACCCATTTTAGACAGACGCAGATTGCCAGGCAACGCTCTTCACCCCCTCAACTAAAATCCTGTCAGAAGACTCAGCAGACCATGTGACCACTCAGACCTCAGAGGCTCCGTGTGTCTGGAGGTTGTGACGTCCCGTCTCCCCGGACAGCTCAGAGTGACGTCCCCACTGCTGGCTCGTTGCTAAGGCGAGCGCAGGGCAGGTGGCATGGCCCGGGCCACCGGAGGGTACAGAGGGGCCACGTCAGCGCAAACTGCCACCCGCGTTGTCTAACCTGGCATCACGAGGAGCGCCTCACATGCATGCGCACACACACACAGCTCTCTGGCAGGGACGCGTGTGGAGATTGTATGAGTGTGTGTGTGTGTGTGTGCGTTCAGGCTGTGCTGTGTGTGTGTGTGTCTCACAGTCTCATCAAGGCAGCTCTATATGCAGAGAAGCTCCTCCACTCTGAGAGACGGAGATGATGTTTGATTTTCATATTCCTGTCACGTCAGTGTGTGTGGTCAGTGTGTGTGTGGTCAGTGTCCGGCCTGGACCACAGAACAAGTGAAAGATTGTCAAGACTGATTCCTGATCAGATCCCATGTAAAGGAGACCGTAATGTGAGGTAGTGCGGTTTAGCCCTGGAACTGCCACCGCATCAGTTTAAACTCATCAAGTTAATCTCAATGCTGCCTGAGGTCTTAACCCTCTCATCCTGTTCCTCCCCGCAGTCCCAACACGCTCCACCGGGTGGCATCCTACCTCTGCCTGCTGCCAGAGCTGGCTGAAGGCAAGGACACCACCTACGACAAGGAGGTTCTCCTCGAGCTGCTGGTACGTACCGCTAGGGGGGAGGGCGGGGGGCATCTCAATAGTATCTACTGGACTCGTCCTCTCTCATCTGCGTTCCTCATCTGCACGAATCTCACCACACCACAAAACAGGCAGAGGAATCATGCTTTGTCACCATGAGGAGATGAGGCCAGGTTCATCGGGGGCTCTCAGGACCCCCCTACTCAATCTTGGAAAAAAACACAGTTACATATTTATAGGCTTTATTTTACAGCCTGGTTAAACAGCCGCGTCTGGAATCGGTCGTCAGCGGAACAATAAGCGCCCGGAGAGCAATTGCAGCATAATAGGCTCGGTGCGGCTCGTTTAGGAGCCCTTCATTTATGCTTTTGACCTTGGAATTCATACAGCACGCAACATCTGACCACGTATGCCTCCCCTCCCTCTCTCCCTCTTAAATGTGCCCTTTAATCCAATTAGGGGCAGGGTGAGTGAGGAGCCGTAATGGTGGTGGTTGAAGGGGGAGGGGGGGGGCACCAAGCCGTAGCCTTCACTGGTACCAGAGAGGACATGGTAGTCTGATACAGTTCATTGAACCATCCAACCCTAACTTTGAGAATCATACCACACTTCTCTGTGTGACCCCAGACATTCAACTGGAGCGACACTCAGGACCCCCACTCTCACCACGAGCCCAACAGCAGGGCCCCAGGGTGGCCTGAGCTATCCTTCATCACCCTCACTGCCGTCTTCCTCTTTCTTTTTCTCTCTCTTCCTCTCTCTCGCTCACCTCTCTCTCTCTCTCTCCACCCGAGAGGCCCTGAAGAGCAGAGTCTTCATAATTTCATAATCAGCTGATTAGATTGTCAGAGGCCAACATCAGGGGACTCATTTGCGTGCCTGCGGTTGCCCCCGGCAACCAACAACACAATATCTCCCACCATCAGGATGCACACACACGTGTGTGCGTTCGTGTGTGACAATGCCAGAGGCTGGTGGGGGCAATGCAGGTCACACACTGCACAAACTGTACTTGCCGGCCTGGCCTGTGAACATGGCCTAACTTGTTCTCGAGATGGACAAGTACCTATTCTCTCCGTCTTCCCAGCGTAGCATGGCGGCTCGTATGAGTACACACATGAGGAGAGGATTAGACAGCCCGGAGTATGTTTGACACACAGCCACCTCCCGCTCTTCTAGGCCACAGCTTTTGCCCTGACCTAAAATACACACAGGCACATGCGGGCCCGTGTGCGGACACACACACACACACACGACCAAAATAAACAGGTCCACCCCGCACTCCCACACCACAGCTGGCCCGCTGACGGGACAGACACGGAAGTGTGCGTGTCGTGGATGAAAGAGGGGGTTTTGTCACGACAGACGGCGAGCGCTCCGTTTTTCATTGTTCCGTTTTGTGACCTGATTGTTTAAATCCTGTCTGTCTGCGGCCCGTGGATCTGTCCGTTTTATCTGTCTGTTTCTAAGTATTGCTGGGACATTTGTTCATGAACCCAATTTTCCATTAAAACAATTTTTTCTTCCATTTTTGTCTGTCCCTCCTACACGCACACACACACACACACGCAGGTGTCCCGGCATGAGAGGAGAATCTCTCAGATCGAGCAACTTAACCAGATGCCTCTTTATCCAACGGAGAAGATTATCTGGGATGAGAACATTGTCCCCACGGAGTACTACTCTGGTGAAGGTGTGTGTGTGTGTGTCCTACCAGTCCGGCCCCCCTACTGTGTGATCCCCCAGCACAGCCGCTCTTCTCTGCCACCCAGCTGGCACCCTCCTGACGGCCAATCCTCTCTAGCTGGCAGGGGCACCTTCACTAGCTAAGATGTCCTCCATTCAGAACCCCTCTCCCTAATCTCACTGCTTAGGACGGATTAGAACCTCAGTCCGTACCTGGTCCCGTAGATGTCCGCGGACACGACTCAGAGAGCCTGTTTGGATCAGTATTTGTGTGTGTGTGTGTGTGCTCGTACGTGGCACGTATGTGTGCGCACCACATACCTGTTCCAAGTTTCCTGGTCCGCATCAACTATTCCCTTAAACCCGCTCAGTATCTTGGTCAAGCAATGTGTGTGTGTGTGCTCCAGGTTGCCTGGCACTGCCCAAGCTCAACCTGCAGTTCCTCACGCTCCACGACTACCTGCTGAGGAACTTCAACCTGTTCCGCCTGGAGTCCACCTACGAGATCCGCCAGGACATCGAGGACGTGGTGTCGCGGATGAAACCCTGGTGAGCCCCTCAGCGCCTGCGACAACCACCCACACTCTGAGATAGGAACTAGGACGCGGTCCTACGGGTTCTAGAGGGTTGTGTTTACTTGAAGGTTCTCTATGCTTCTATAGCTCTCCTACAGGGAACTCTGAACTCTCACAGACCAGTTTCCTCACAGGCAGTCTGTATAGTAAAGTATAGTATACTATGGTGGGGTGTTTGTGGACAGGCACAGTCTAACCCTTTTATAAGCAGTCAGTTTAGTGGTGTATGTGTGTGGAGAGGCCCAGTCTGACCCCTTCCTCCGCCCCTCCCTCCCAGGTGTTCCGAGTACGGGGGCGTGGTGTTCGGGGGCTGGGCCAGGATGGCTCAGACCATCACCACCTTCTCCATCGTGGAGGTGGCCAAGCCCAACATCGGGGAGAACTGGCCGGCCCGGGTCCGCGCCGACATCACCATCAACCTGAATGTACGCGACCACATCAAGCACGAGTGGGAAGGTAACACACACACACTCTCTCTCTCTCGCTGTCTGTCTCTCCTTCTCCCTTCCAACTATAGGTTACCATGTGTGTGTGTGTCCAGCATTAAATGCAGAGCAACAGTGGAGCTTAAGCAGGCATACGGAGATCTCCCCAGAGTCCAACAATTACCACAGCGATGGATTCATCTGCAATCTATCTATAGATTTTTTGGAGGGGAATCTCCATTGTCCTCCCACACACTAATCCTCTGAGTCTTTGAAACGGCCTGGCTCAATGTCACTTCAATGTTAGGGATATCCTGCTGCCTGGATCCTCTCTCTCTCTTTATTTCTCTCTCTTTCTCTCACCTCCCTCCCCCGCTCTCCTCTTTTACTATTCTGCTTTCTCTGTCTTTTTTGTCTTTCACCTGAGGTGTGATTTGATTTCCTCTGCCCCCCCCCCCCCCCCCCCCATTGTATAATTAGAGCTTCATGTTTTAAAGATCAGGCGAGCGCTGACAGGGCGTTTTCTGTCCCCCCCTTCCATCTCTCTCTCTCTCTCTCTCTCTGTCTCTCTCTCTCCCTCTCTCCAGGCTTGCGTAAGCACGACGTTTGCTTCCTGATCACGGTGCGGCCCAACCTGCTCTACGGCACGCGCTTCGACCGCCGCCAGCCCTTCGTGGAGCAGGCGGGCCTGGTGTACGTGAGAGGCTGCGAGGTGCAGGGCATGCTGGACGACAAGGGCCGCGTCATAGAGGAGGGTAGGTGCGCACACACACACCTTCATCCTCCTCCTCCACCAGACCACTAACCTTCACCTCTCCCTCTAGAAGGTGCCGCGAGCTCTCAAGTTGTCATAGTGACCGTCACAGAGAGACCCGACCCCCGGCTCTCATTAACATTCCATTAACCCTGGGGCGGCAGGCGTGGCCCCTGAGGGCCACCCCCCCCTCGGGCGGCCATCTTAGCTGAGGGCAAGGCCCTCCATGTTTTATTTATTGATCTGCTGCTATGCCATGGGTCACGTCTGAAGACCCTGCCTGTCCAAGGATGGTCTGTGGGAACGGAACACTGCTCACACATAGCTGTCCCCCTCGCACACTCTTTTAGGAGAGGTGATTGGATGATACACACACACACACACACAGAGACCTGGCTTAGGCCCAAAGGATAGAATTTCCCCCGCATGGCTGGGGTGTTTGGTAGCAGGCAGGAATCCCATTTAGATGTCTGCAAAAGCTGCCCTCTCTGCTTCGCTGGCTCCCTGAGGGAATGAGCCCAAAGGCCCTGGCCTGTGTCTGTCTGCGTGTGCGAGAGAGTGTGTGTTTGTGGAATCAGGGTGTAATGCCCGTTCGTGCTGAGGTGGGACATAACACCGTCCGGGCCAGGATTGGAGAGCTAAGCTCTTTTTTTTTTATAGGGAGCAGAGAAGATGCTCTGGGATTTGTGGAACAGCCAGGCGAGGGTGACCTCTAAAAACTGTCCCTGTCGTTTTTAGAGCTTCCTCCCTCCCTCCCCCCCCCCCCCCCCCCTCGTTATCCGTCTCTGATTTCAAGGACGTTGCATGCATAAGTGCATGCCTCTCTGTGTGTGTGTGTCTGTGAGTCTGTGTCTTATATAAGTGTTGACCATTGCCAAATTGAAGCACCATACAGTACCTCATTAGCGTCTGGAGACCAGAGACCACTTATTATCTTGAGGATTATGCAACGCATGTTGAAATGGGTGTGCCCTACATATTATGGGATGTTCACGGTCACATAGCTCATGTTCTGATTGTCCCTACATGCATACAAACACATTGTAGTTGGAAAGCAGGGCTTATTGACGAGGGGACATCCAACTACTCCAAACTATGATCTCAGACCTCTTGGCCAAGAATTGTCGAGCTGCAAAAAACTTAGCGATTTTTAAAGGGGGAGTCTGCGACATTTCGAATGGGCAGTGGGGCAGGCTAACATTCCGCAACGTAGCTGCATTGAAGACGTCTTCCCTCCGCCCAGGTCCTGACCCCAAGCCCAAGCTCCGAGGTGATACTAGAACATACCGCGTGTGGCTGGACCCCAACCAGTACCAGCAGGACATGACCAGCAGCATCCAGAACAGTACCGAGGACCCGTACGAGAGCTTCAATATCATCATGAGGCGCAAGCCCAAGGAGAACAACTTCAAGGTAGTGCCACGGTGCCCTCTCTCCCTTCACCTGGAACCCCCACACCCATCACCTTCTCCCTGTCTCCCTCTCTACTCCTTCCATAACCTCCCCTCCTCTCTCTACTGTTTTCTCACACACACACACACACACACACCACCTCCATCCTACCACTGTCTGGAAAGTCTGATAGACTCAACCCTGAGTAGAGCCACTTCAAGGTAGCACAGCGAGCGCTCCTCGACCTCTAACCCAGACACAAAGCCTTCATCCAGCGCTCCTCTACCCCTTCCTCCATCTCGTCGACGGAACCCTGCCCTCCAGGCCTTGAGCCCCCACTCCAGCGCTGGGTGATGAATCACTCCAACTGGGCTGCTGGGGTGGTGATGATGGGGGGGGGGGGGGGGGGGGTGACCTTGAACTCTCCCCTTACACACACACACACACACACACACACACACTGGGAGCATGCCTGTGGTTTGTACACATTATTGGATCAGGTTTCCTCTGAGAAGCTGCCACTGGCAGGCAGGCCAGAGGAGGGTTTCCATGATGACAACTGTCGTTGTTTTTTCTCCCTCGTTACTTAGGTTCATCTTGTGTTTTCTCATTAGTTTAGGCTCTTTAAGATGTATTAGCTGTTATGTCGTTCACGGTGGTCATTGTTAACGATTTGATTTTAAATAAGTAGTATTCATTGATCTCATTGATCATTTCTATTCTCCTGATGCTGTTATGCATTCTCGCAATGTCATATTAAGTCTTTTCCAAAGTTCCTGGATACTTTTGACCATGAAAGTGAAAACCACTCGTCTGGCTCATGGTGAAACTCCCTGCTGATTCACAGCGGAGAGATAAGCACAGGCAGGATAGCAGGCATTTGGCAGCTCATTAAAACATTGACAAGCCCCCCAAAAAATCGACCTACTTTCATCAAACTGGCCCAAAATAAATGTCGTGATCTCAACGTTCTCTTTCATGTATGGATCCATCTCCTCAGATTTGAAGTATTTTGTGTCTGACAGGTGTGGGTGGTGATGTTATGTGATGTCTCACGTATTGGGAAATCATTAGCTGTAACAACACTATATCTTTCACCACGGCGGGGTGGTCGTGAGCAGTGACCCCGAGCGGTGACCCTGAGTTTCTCCTCATTCCCTCAGGCCGTCCTGGAGACCATCAGGAATCTGATGAACACCGAGTGCGTCGTCCCCGACTGGCTCCACGACATCATCCTGGGATACGGTGACCCAGGCAGCGCCCACTACTCCAAGATGCCCAATCAGATCTCCACGCTGGACTTCAACGACACCTTCCTGTCCCTCGACCACCTGAAGTCTTGTTTCCCCGGTTACACGGTCAAGGTCACCGAGGAGAACCCTGACCTTCAGATACCCCCCTTCCGGTAGGGGTCATAGGTCATGCTACACCGTAGAACAGAATGGAGAATTAATTGAGGAAAAAATAAGTAGTTCAGTTCAATGTACTCCTGAGATCAAATCCTTTCTCGCTTGTCCTCATAGGTTAGACATCCAGAAGAATACAGAATGAATGTTTAAATCAGTTGCTGCACACATCTGACCGTGAGCTTGTCTGTCTTTCAGAATCAAGTTCCCAATTCAGAACAGGGCAGACAAGGGCAAGAAGAGGAAGGCAAATGAGGAAGAGGAGGAGGAGGAGAAGAAGGAGGAAGACCGGATTTTGGTGGTGGAGCCTCACGTCCCCGTTAACCGGGGGCCGTACCCCTACAACCAGCCCAAACGGTGAGTGGAAAGGTCAATTGTTGACCCCTGGGGGGTGGGTAAGGGTAACCCTGTGCATAGGTCAAGGCCCTGACTTCCACACCATCAGTCCCAGCTCATCTGGCTCCAGCGTGTCCACAGGCCCCACATACTGGACACCAGCAATAGCACCACTTGTACTCTGACCTCAGACCTCTCTCCCCAGCCTCAGAGCCCTCCTTAAGCCTCAGACCTCTCTCCCCAGCCTCAAAACCTTCCCCCTGTCTCAGAGCCCCCCCCTCATGTTCAGCTCCAGGACTGGAGTGGATTGCGTGCTTCAACCCCTAACATGCTTCCCTGTCTAGCACAAATTTAGCCTCCCCCCCACCACCACCAACACAGCAACCACCTCCCAAAAGCTTAAGTACCATACGCCCTCAGCAAGCCTAGCCTACAGTGGATAAACTTTCACTGTGCAAAAAACCCCACAGAGGCTTAAAGTGTTTGCATATCTGTCAGGGGAGATCTGAGCGTAGGTTTTTGTTTGTGCGCAAAGTTGGTCGTTTGGACGCCCCACCGTTCTATCTCACACCTCAGGGACCGTTGTTAGTTTGCCGTGTGATGTCTGTTACGTTAAGTCTGCCTCGCATCTTAGCTCCCAAACAAACCCAGCCCGGCGCCTCCCAACCTGCCCATGTCAAACTAGGTTGTTGATATTTAAATGTTAATCGCACCCGGGGAAGAAAAAAAAAGAGTCCCTTGAATTGCCTCCTCGTGAGATTGTCGCATTCATCTGATGCTAACTAACTCAGTGTCTTAAAGTTGCACTTTGATATTGAAATCTAATGAGCAACAACAAGTCCTTCGGGTACCTTGTCTGAAACGCCTTTCATGATGGTTTCAAAGCGCCACAGCGCCCCAAACAGACGCCTCTGAAAACACCCGCTTTGCTTCTTTAGAGGTCTCAAACGTGACTCCCCCGATGCTTTACATGCTAACCGTTTGGAAATGTGTTTTTTTTTAACAGAAACACCATCCAGTTCACCCCCACTCAGATGGAGGCTATTCGTGCTGGGATGCAGCCAGGACTGACCATGGTAAGAACCTCCACCACCCCCTCCACCGCCCCAGCTCCACCGCCACCTCCACCGCCCGCCCCCTCCACCGCCCGCCCGCCCCCTCCACCGCCCGCCCCCTCCACCGCCCCAGCTCCACCGCCACCTCCACCGCCCGCCACCTCCACCGCCCGCCCCCTCCACCGCCCGCCCGCCCCCTCCACCGCCCCAGCTCCACCGCCCGTACCCCCACCGCCCCAGCTCCACCGCCCCCTCCACCGCCTGCCCCCTCCACCGCCCCAGCTCCACCACCCCAGCTCCACCGCCACCTCCACCGCCCGCCCCCTCCACCGCCCGCCCCCTCCACCGCCCCAGCTCCACCGCCCGTACCCCCACCGCCCCAGCTCCACCGCCCCCTCCACCGCCCGCCCCCTCCACCGCCCCAGCTCCACCGCCCCAGCTCCACCGCCACCTCCACCGCCCGCCCCCTCCACCGCCCGCCCCCTCCGCCGCCCGCCCCCTCCACCGCCCCAGCTCCACCGCCACCTCCACCGCCCGCCCCCTCCACCGCCCGCCCGCCCCCTCCACCGCCCCAGCTCCACCACCCCAGCTCCACCGCCCCAGCTCCACCGCCCGCCCCCTCCACCACCCCAGCTCCACCGCCCCAGCTGCACTCCTGGTCTGGCCCTCTCCACACCCCTGGCTGGCTGGCTGGCTGGCTGGCTGGCTGGCTGGCTGGTTGGCTGTGCTGTGCTGGCTGAATGCCAGTGCAGACCGGTGCCGTTGAAAGGCTACCCATAGCCCACCACTGAAGTAATCGTGTGGCTGGCTGGCATGCACACACATACATCCAGCCACACCTAGCATGTCGTTACGCTCACACACACACCATTAACCACACACCTCCCGTTTTGCACATAATCACACACATGCACAGACCCCTTGTTTTCCAATGCAGCCTGCTCCAATTCTCTATCATTTTTCTGACTCAAACACACACTGCTCGCACACACACACACACACGCGTGCACACACTGCTCACAGGCCACTGTGAGTGGCTCGCCGGCAGTGCATTGGTGGGCTGATGACTGGCAGCTGGCAGAGGGGCTGGGTGTTGTTATTTATCGTAGCGCCGCCGGGAGTAAACATGGCAGGCTGGTTCTCAACACAGTCGTAAAACAAGTGAGCCTGCATGCCTCTCCTCACCCGACACCCCCCCCCCCCCCACACACACACATACAACTCGCCCCCCCACCACCTCCTCCCCTCCCTGGCACGTCGCTGACTCGTTAGCAGCCAAGCCAGGACCTCTGGCCCTCCTCCCTGCCACCCTTCACCAGTAGTGGCCGCGCCCTGGAGCTTCTCCTAGGGAGGGGAACCACGGAGATGGTCTGTATCAGAGACGTTACTCCTGAGGGCCTCGGCTGTTCTGGATTGAGTTGAAATGCAGGCCTCCTGAAGGTCAAGGAGGTTTTCCCTTCTGTCCGTGTCCCTCTCTCCTACTCTCCGTCTATCTCGCTCGCTCCGTCTCTTCTTCTCTCTCTTTGTCTTTCTCCCCGTGTCCTTGTCTGTGTGTTCAGGCTGTAGGGATGACCTAGCATGCCAAGCAGCAGGGTTGCATGTCCCCAGCTTTGAACAGGCAGTGTGTGTGTGTGTGTTTGTACAGGACCTGACAGGCTTAGAGCCCCCTGTCAGAACCACTATGTTATCTCTGAGGCTGTTACCTAACTGTTACCTTTCTCCTCTCTTTCCTGTCTCTCTGCTCTCATCTCCCTACCCCGTGCTACTCTCTCTCTCTCTCCACCCCCCCCCCCCCCCAGGTTGTTGGACCCCCAGGTACAGGAAAGACAGATGTGGCCGTCCAGATCATCTCCAACCTCTACCACAACTTCCCTGAACAGAGGACCCTCATTGTCACACATTCTAACCAGGTAGGGGACAAACACACACACACACACATAGTATATACACACACCCTTGTGTACTGCACCTCCCCATTTCTAAACCCCCATGTTTCCCTGTGGTTGGTCTTGGTGTAAAAGCATGTTAAGTGTCCCTATTACATCTCTCAAACAAACCTCGGGGAGAGAAACACAAAGGGGAAGAGAGACCGAGTACCGAAAGACGTACGAAGGGAGATGAACAGACCGGGAGAGAGAGATAGGGGGGGTCCTATAAACCGACAGGTAGATAGGCAGACAGACAGAGAGACAAAGGCAGACCGAGAGATAGGGAGAGACACGCTGATAAGAGACACAGATAAGAGAGACACAGAGCAGTGCGACCTGCCAGGCCCATTCACAGCTATGTCCCAGAACGGCCCATTAATCAGGGAGTCAGATGGCTGAGTGGTGAGGGAGTCGGGCTAGTAATCTGAAGGTTGCCAGTTCGATTCCCGGCTGTGCCAAATGACGTTGTGTCCTTGGGCAAGGCACTTCACCCCACTTGCTTCGGGGGAATGTCCCTGTACTTACTGTAAGTCGCTCTGGATAAGAGCGTCTGCTAAATGACTAAAAATGTAAAATGTAATCACACTAATAAAGTCCCCCAAGAAGTTGGAGAGGGAAAATTAAAACTGGAGCTCCCCTGTGGCCATAGCCTTGTAGGTTCACTATTTAATCAGAACGTAATCTGCCCCCTTTCTCTTCCCCCCCCCCCCCTCCCCAAATTCAGGCAGCAAGCTGGCAGAATCGCTAAATACAGTTATGAAAAAGCCTGCTCCATCTCCCCCGACACATTCTGTTCTCCCATGTCAATTTGTCATCGCAGAGCAGGTCTGCTCCCTCACATGCTAAGCAATCTTAATTCAAAGCACTGGAGGGGATGGGAGGATGTTGTTCTTGTAGAAAAAACGTTCTCCAGCCGCTGCAGGAAACTCGAGCATGAAATTCTAAGCCAATATGTTCCGAAGACCCGGATAACCATGCGAAGGGCCTGTAATCTCTTCCGTGCGTGTGTTCTTAGTTAGTCGTCGTATTAACTGACATACATATACACAGAACAAATCAAGTTCAACGTCAGATTGTCTTTTAATGATGATAAACAGGCAGGTAATTGTGTGTGTGTGTTGTTGGCAGGCTCTGAACCAGCTGTTTGAGAAGATCATGGCGCTGGACATCGATGAGCGACACCTTCTGCGTATGGGCCACGGAGAGGAGGAGCTGGAGACGGAGAAGGACTTCAGCAGGTGAGGACCACCATACTGATCTCTCACACACACACACACTGCAGACACACCTCACTGGGTACTGCTGTAATACCTATCTCTCTCTCACACACACACACACACACACACACACACACACTGCAGGCACCCCTCACAGGGTAATACTATAATACTGATCATCACACCCACGCACACACTCAACAGTCACCACTATCAGGATAATACTGACTACACTCTCACACACACACACACACAGCTACCCACACACACCATTAGCTTTAAGCCAACACAGTGACAGGCCTAGTCAATACTCCCCATGTTCTCCTCCATGGCCCGGGGCCTCTTCATTAGGCACGGCTGTTCCTCCACACCCCCCAGGCCCAGTCTCCCAGCCCTGCCTCATTAAGCAGCACCACGGGCCCCGGGTGCAGGGCCCTCCCTCAGTCCAGGTTTTAGCGACCCATTTGAGGCTTGTTTGTCCGAGCAGGTGGTCAGGCTGGAACAGTGAAGGGAGGAGACCTCCTGGGTTGAACTGAGCCGTAAACTGACTGTCAGCCACTGTGCCCTGAAGGGGCCTGCTTAGGAAGGGAAACTTCCAACTTGTGTGGGATTCGTGTCCTGTACTCTGATTCATGCAGACACACACACAGAGAGAGAGAGAGAAGAAGCACACACAGTTGTACTAGTTGTTTGTGTGCCAGAGGCAATGCAGGGAGCTGTTTGCTTTTAGACGAGGAGACCCACTAGAGTCTTACCCAGGACTGCCCCTGTGCTTCTCACACCCACATTGTGTGTGTGTGTGTGTGTGTTGTGTGTGTGTGTGTGTGTTGTGATTCCTGAAATGCCCTGAGGGACATTGACTCAGTCCCAGCCCGTCCCAGACACAGAGTGAGGGAAGCCAGCACACTTTAGACCACTTACCACAAACCTGAGAGGGGGATGCCGAGGAGAGGAAGAGAGAAATGGAGAGAGCTCTCAACATCAGAGGATACCCAAAACATTCACAGTTGGATGACTGCCGCAATTTCTTACATATATCTTTTTTTTTTTTTTTACCCCTGCTCGCCTTTTTCCTGAATCAGACGAATGTTTTCACGTTTAAAGTTGCCCATCTGTGTTCAAACACATAAAGGGCCCTGGGATAAAAATAACCGGACCTCATTGAATATTCATCCCATCCTTCTATTTCCAGCGTGTTCTCGTGCAGTCTGAGATTGGTAGCAACACACAGCAGGGCTGTCGAGACCAGTTGGGCCCTGTGGATCCTCCGTGTCTTGGTTTTACAGCACAATGCGTACAAGAAATGGTTTTATGAACAATACCATGATAAACATGCAATTAATAACAAAGTAGTTTGGGGATGTTGTCATCATGATGCGTCCTGGGTGAATTTGAGCCACGTGAGAGACAGCAGACTAGCATTGACAGACACCAGTTTTTTGTAAAGATGAGATTTTCGTTAGAAGAATGGACGCTGCAGACTCGCTCCCAGCCTCGACAAATACTCTCTCAGCCTCTACAGACTCTCCCAGCCTCGACAAATACTCTCTCAGCCTCTACAGACTCTCCCAGCCTCGACAAATACTCTCTCAGCCTCTACAGACTCTCCCAGCCTCGACAAATACTCTCTCAGCCTCTACAGACTCCCCCAGCCTCGACAAATACTCTCTCAGCCTCTACAGACTCTCCCAGCCTCGACAAATACTCTCTCAGCCTCTACAGACTCTCCCAGCCTCTACAAATACTCTCTCAGTCTACAGACTCTCCCAGCCTCGACAAATACTCTCTCAGCCTCTACAGACTCTCCCAGCCTCGACAAATACTCTCTCGGCCTCTACAGACTCTCCCAGCCTCTACAAATACTCTCTCAGCCTCTACAGCCTCTCCCAGCATCTACAAATACTCTCTCAGCCTCTACAGACTCTCCCAGCCTCTACAAATACTCTCCCAGCCTCTACAGGCTCTCTCAGCCTCTACAGACTCTCCCAGCCTCTACAAATACTCTCCCAGCCTCTACAGGCTCTCCCAGACTCTCTCAGCCTCTACAAATACTCTCTCAGCCTCTACAAATACTCTCCCAGCCTCTACAGGCTCTCCCAGACTCTCTCAGCCTCTACAAATACTCTCCCAGCCTCTACAGGCTCTCCCAGACTCTCTCAGCCTCTACAAATACTCCCTCAGCCTCTACAAATACTCTCCCAGCCTCTACAGGCTCTCCCAGACTCTCTCAGCCTCTACAAATACTCTCTCAGCCTCTACAAATACTCTCCCAGCCTCTACAGGCTCTCCCAGACTCTCTCAGCCTCTACAAATACTCCCTCAGCCTCTACAAATACTCTCCCAGCCTCTACAGGCTCTCCCAGACTCTCTCAGCCTCTACAAATACTCTCTCAGCCTCTACAAATACTCTCCCAGCCTCTACAGGCTCTCCCAGACTCTCTCAGCCTCTACAAATACTCCCTCAGCCTCTACAAATACTCTCCCAGCCTCTACAGGCTCTCTCAACCTCTCCAACATGCTGACTCCCTCCACCCCAGTAAACCACAGTCCAATTAGCACTGGATATTGGTCTGAAAACCCCCTCCTCTCACCAGCGAACAAAGGGAAGGTTGCAGCGTTGCTAATTAACGATACCTCTCCTCCTTCCTCTACCCGTGTCCTCCCGCTTAATGAGATATCAAAGTGGTGTTTGGGAGAGGAGAAAGGGATGGAAGAAGAGAGCCACTGTGAGACACCCTCGCGTTCCGTTCTAATTGAGTGTGTTTCCTGTGCGTTTGTGTGTGCGTCGTCTCGGATACATAGCTAGTCGCAGGTCTTTTGTCATTAGAAAACAAGGTCAGTACTTCTTTTAATGCTATCTCCAGCCAATGTGATTCTGATTGAATTATCTGCTGAGCAGCTTAGCGTGGGTCTATAAATAGAACACACCTCGTCCGGGTATTATCCCCGCCCCTCAGAATGTGACTTGGCATGTCCTGGTGTTACCGAATAATCGCACCCAGTTGTTATTATTATTATGGTGAGGCCTGATCAGATGACTTTGTTTGAGGCTTTCTTTCATACACGCTGGTCTGGTATTCATTAAGTTTGACAGTCATAAGAGATGCCCCAAAAAATAGTTACGTATAAATCCGTATTATTATATTTACATATGCACGCATATAGCAATTGTGTATATACTGAACATCTAGAGTATCATCACTGCTGCAACAGCATTAGGCCCATTCATTTTCAATGGTATTTCATGCCTACATCAGTTATGTCCTTTATCATCTCACCAACAGCCCTTATTAGTAATCCCATTGAGTTAGCTATAGATTGATCTGATTGGATTATTATTGGTGGGGAGGGGGGGGAGGGGGAGGGAGGCCCAGAGGAGCTCTTATGAAGGTTATGGAAACCTAGATGGGAGGAGGAAAGGTGGAGGGGGGTGGGGTGCATGACAAAGTACTCCTTCACCACATCCTGTTTGTGTGTGTGTGTGTGTGTGTGTGTGTGTGGTCAGGTATGGGAGGGTGAACTACGTGCTGGCCAGGAGGCTGGAGCTGTTACGGGAGGTGGGGCGCCTGCAGGAGAGCCTGGACGTCCCTGGAGATGTGTCCTACACCTGCGAGACGGCCGGACACTTCTACCTCTACCAGGTGAGGGGCTTCTGTCTGCCTGGGTGTGTTGACGTGGTTACGCCTCTACCTCTACCAGGTGAGGGGTTTCTGTCTGTCTGGGTGCGTTGACGTGGTTACGCCTCTACCTCTACCAGGTGAGGGGCTTCTGTCTGGCCGGGTGCGTTGACGTGGTTTCAACGCGGCTTGTCTGACCGCCTCCGGTCTTATTTACCATCATTAGAACGGCTCAGCTGTCTCGTCTGGTGATCTCCCTGCCCCCGCCACACCCCGCACCGCTTCCGGGTGCGTCCTCCTAGCGTGATGTGACAGTACTCAAACCCCTCATCTCCTTCTCTCACTCCAGCGTTTTCGCCCAGACAGCGAATATCTAAATATTATCCCCGGCTGTTTATTCCCGTCACCTCATTACCGCTCGCGGGGCTCCAGGAAGAGTGCCACAACAGACAATTATGACGCTGCACCCCCGACCACCCCACCCCCTCCTCCTTCCTTGAGCCCGAAATAGACGATGGTGATAAAGAACCTTTTAGAAGAGAGAGGGGACCAGCGGCGGCTGTCATACCCGGCAGAACCGAGAGCTTACATAACCCTCCCAGGTCTGGAGTAAAGGAGACTAGCCTCCCTGTCTGGGGGGGGGGGGGAGTGGACATTTTAAGGGTTGAGGAGTGCAGTGGAGAGAGAGGGGGGAAGAGAGGACAAACAGGCGTGCAATGGAATGGAGGGATGGACCATGAGTGGAATAGAAGAGAGTAGAGGGACAGAAGGGGCTAGGGCAGTCATGGAGGCGGAACAAGGGGATTTGATAGATGGGGAGAGGAAATGGATGGATGGAGAGGAGATGGATGGAGAGGGGATGGATGGAAAGGGGATGGAGAGGAGAGGGATGGTAGGAGTTGTATTCTAGAGTGAAGCAATAAGTTCTCATGTGAGTTTTAGAATCGGATGAGTGCGATGACCCTCGTTCACCTCTGGGGTCTCAACACAGTAGTCTGCGTTCAAAGCTTCTGTGTTGCGTTTTTACGTCTGCCTGTGCGCGCGTGGAATATCAGCGACGCGCCGTCCCCCTTGTTCCAGACCGTGACATCCGAGAGGGGCTCTCCCCCCTCCCTCTCTCGTCCCAGGTGATGTCTCGCTGGGAGGAGTACATGAGCGAGGTCAGGCCCAGGCAGGGCCGCGTGGTGGAGGCGGGGGCGGTGGCCGCCCACTTCCCCTTCCACAAGTACTTCTCCAACGCCCCCCAGCCCGTGTTCAGGGGCCGCGCCTACGAGGAGGACATGGACATCGCCGAGGGCTGCTACCGACACATCAAGAAGATCTTCACCCAGCTGGAGGTAAGCAGGTCACACTGGTCGGCACGCGCACACACACACACACACACACACTTCAGAGAGATCCTTCCCCGGCTGTAGAAAAAAGGGGTTACACACGCACACGCACAGGTCTTCAGCCCAGTCTTTCACACAAGCAGAAAAACACTCACCGTGTCAGCAGTTTCAGTGTCCCTCACAGGCCAGCTGTGACCAGACACGCACACACACACACACAAGCACTAGCGACTGTTTCCCCCTCTGACAAGTTCTCCCAGGCAGAGTGGTGATGGGCCAGTCGTCGTCTCCCCCTCCCCGGCGGTGGTTCCCGTTAGCGCGCTAGCTACCACGGTAGCCTCCCTGCATGTGATTCAACAGCTGTCCTCCTCATGGGTCCTGGCGCGCGAGCTAAAGAGCCGCCGCATGCACGCCAGCCCCAGATGTCAAAACTGCTGAATTCATCAGCCCAGCCTGAGAGAATGTCGCCATTCTCAGAGAGAGAGAAGAGAACAGGCTGTTTTTTCCTCCCCCCCCCCTCTCTCTCTCTCTCTCTCTCTCTCTCTCTCTCTCTCTCTCTCTCTCTCTCTCCCTGCCCCCCTCGCTCGCTCCATCTTTCTCATGCTCTGCTTTCATGAGTGTGCTTGATGGCTCAGGCTTACATGATGATTGGTGACATGCCACCCACCCCCCTAACCCTCCACACGCTCTCTCCTCTCCTTCTTCGGCGTGACCCTGTTGGCAGTGGCACAAGTCGCCGTCTCTAGATGCCAATGGAAAGATTCGAGGGTCTGGCAAAGACTGCATTTCACCACACACACACACACACACACACATTCTCCACACGCATGCACGCACCCACATATAATATAGAGCGTACATATCACACACCAACTACACAGACACACACACACACCTCAAGATGAGCCAGTGTCCCTCTCCTAGGTGTGCCCGGTCTTCATATAGACATAACAACAACATTACAGATTTATGGGGCCTACACGAAGGCCTCAGAGAAGCAATAAAGAAGTTATTGGCCAGAGGTAACACCCCAACACGTGTGTTGGCCTTGATTTGTCTGGCGCCCTCGTATCGGGAGATAATCAAAGAGAGACCTCGGCTGCTCTCGGGGGGTGATATCTGTTTCCTCCGCTCAGAAGGCTCTCCCCCTCCTCCCGGTGCCACAGGAGAAGGAAAAAGATCTTGTCTGGCCGCCTGCCTCCCTGCCTCCTTTGCTCCCTGCCTGCCTCCTTCCCCTCCCTTCTTCATTGTCAGCCTCGCTTTTTTGGGGGGGGTTCCCTCCCTTCGTCCCTCCCTTCGTCCCTCCCTTCGTCCCTCCCTTCGTCCCTCCCTTCGTCCCTCCCTTCGTCCCTCCATCACTGTGGAGACAGACAGGGAGACCATGTGACCTCCCAGTTCCTACCAGACGCTGCCCTCGCTCGTCTCCTGCTCCCTGCTCCCGTCTCTCTCTGCTCCGTGGAGCCCCAACGGCTGGACTCACTAGCCTGCGTCTTAGTTTCACTCTCCAAGTAACCCTGGAGCCGAGCGCGCGGGGGGGGGGGGGGGGGGGGTAAAAATAGCCCTCATCAATATTGCATGTTTTGATCGGTTTAATATTAATGTTAAAATAGTAACAGTAAAATAGTAACACGTCAATTATTGATGTGGCGCTGCCCTCAGGGCCCCTCACTGCCCCGCTCCCGAAATAGGACATTGATTTACCCACTTCCCCTCTCGTCCACCTTCCACCCCATCGGCATCCAGGTCTTTAATAGACTCATGATATCAGCCAACAGACTCGTTGGTAGTCTCTCGACCTGAAACAAATGCGCCCAATGTCCCTCTCCCATATTAGCCATGTAAGAGAATCTGCAACAGAAAAGATATTGAACAGTAACGTTACACCTTAAATGCATCCCATGGTTACCCGAAGGTTTTCCTGAGCAGGGACTTGAGGTCACGTGCATGCCATTAGTGTCCTGTTTCCCCTCCTTGATTTTTTTGAGCAAACCTCTCAAGGGTTTGCTGGGAATCGGTTATCCTAAGTAAGCAAGATAGTGTTTTGTGACCCTTCTAGTGTGACCTCTGAGTGGCATTTGCCCCTTTGACCCACCATGGTACATCAAAGCCAATGCCTGTCAAGAGAGATCAGCCCCTTCGTGTTTGACCCCTGACCCCCCCCCCCCCCCCGTGTGCCTGGCAGGAGTTCCGAGCCTTCGAGCTGTTGAGGAGCGGGCTGGACCGCTCCAAGTACCTGCTGGTGAAGGAGGCCAAGATCATCGCCATGACCTGCACGCACGCCGCCCTCAAACGCCACGACCTGGTCCAGCTGGGTTTCAAGGTGAGGTTCCCCCACACACACACACACACACAAATACCCCCAGGCCACAGATGTATCACTTCTAATAATGCAGTCATGTAGCAGACACGTCTGTTCAGAGCGACGTGCACATCCGTTCACAAAGTGCGTGACACCGGATCATTCAGTGGCATTCGTTCTTGGCGTTTGTGTGGTTTGTTTCTTCAGTATGACAACATCTTGATGGAGGAGTCAGCTCAGATTCTGGAGATCGAGACCTTCATCCCGCTCCTGCTGCAGGTAAAATCAATCCAGATTGATTTATACGCCGACTAAATCCCTGGATTATTAGGACCAGAATCTCATCAGAACAAAATCCTACATTTGTAATAGGATCAGTCCAAACCCCCATTGTTGTGTCACTGTTTTATTCAGGTTGAGGTACTAAGTTACGAATACACCCCGATATATTTATTACATAACGTGTCGATCCTGCTGAGCGCTGGGCATTAGTGTGTTTCAGCCACGCCTGGGCGTGTCTGTCAGTCTGTTCTCTCTCAGGAGGCCCTGACACACGTGAAGCCAGCCAGGCTGCTGTTCTGTCAGGTAGACTGGATGTGTTCCACTAACGGGCTCTAATTGCCCCAGATAACCCTGGCGTCTGTTTACACAGAAGACTATTAAACACGCCAGTGTGTCCAGCAGCAACCTGGCGTCTCTCTTCCTCCTCGCTTTCTGAGTCTCCTCTCCTCAACTCTCTCCTTTTCTCTCTCCTCCTCGCCTCGCCTTTCTTTTTCCCCTCTCACCTCGACTCTCCTCCCCTCCTCTCTCTCTCGCTCCATTACAGCCGTTGTCCATGCTCGCTCGCTCGCCGCTGTAATCACGGCCTGAGCAGGCCAAACGAGGGGACTCCTTCTCAGTCCTCATCTGCTCCACGTCGCCTCCTTTACGGCTGATTGAATCAGGCTTGACTCATGAGCCTGGCTAGCATCAGGTTTGTTTGGGGTCAAGCTCCAATTAAACTCTGCCTCTCATCAGCCTGGCCTCAGTCATGAGGCACATACTAGAGATAGCTTATCTCTCTCTCCTCTCCCTCCTTAATCAGCCCTGGTTTCGTAATGAGGCAGATATTGTTGCTTTTTTTATTGCTCTCCCGTACTCTGTCGCTCTCTTTCTCCCCCTCTCTCTCTTTCTCCTGTCTCTCTCCCCTGCTGTGAGACAAATATTCTGGATCCGCCTCTGAAAGGAAAAGCTATACTTTATTGATACCCATGGGTGTCCTCTTTCCATCGCACCACTCTCATGCCAGCGAGCATACACGAGTTCACCGCTCAGTTAACAGAAATGTCGGAAGGAGTGAGTGAAAAAGAGAGGGAGAGACAGTGTGTCAGTGTGAAAAGCAGATATGTGTAAGCGTCGCTGGTGAGAGAGGTGTTTGAAATGTAGGGAAGATCACAGGGGGGTTGGGGGGTGAATCATAAACAGTGTTACACAGATCTAGCTTGACCGAACCCCCCCCCCCCCAAACACACACACACGCCCCATCACCACCACGGGCCGTGGAGGGAAGCTTAAATCCTTGCCACCCAGCACAGATACAAAGTGTGTTTACATCCCTCTCAAACTCCCCGTCGTCCTCCTCCTCCCCGCCGCAGAACCCGGAGGACGGCTACAGCCGCCTGAAGCGCTGGATCATGATCGGCGACCACCACCAGCTGCCGCCCGTCATCAAGAACATGGCCTTCCAGAAGTACTCCAACATGGAGCAGTCCCTCTTCACCCGCTTTGTACGCCTGGGGGTGCCCACCGTGGACCTGGACGCGCAGGGGCGCGCCCGCGCAAGGTAGGCTCCTCCCTCGGCCTCGCTTCACCGCCTGGCTCCCTGAAATCCCCCCTCCCCCCAGATCTTCTTCTTTTACAAGGACGTCCACAATGACTCGGACGGCGTCGTTATCGAATTCAACAAAGCTCCCAGGGATGTATGAGGTTAGGCGTCGACGGAGGGGTGGAGGCATGGCGTTTTTGTAAAACGAAAGAAGAATTTGGGGTTTTCTGTGTGCTGCTTTGCTGTGTGGTAACAAAGAACTGAAATCCTAAAATAGCCCTTCCAGTTCACTTCAACCTTAGCCCTCCTCACTAGCCCATTAGCAAGGTCCCTAGGGCCGCGTTCATAAGCCAACAGTAAAAGAACTGCTAGGTCATGTGAGTTCAGGCCTGTCTCGTTGGCTAATAAGCCATGGATGAATACATTAGGGGTATAGAGTGGTACATTAGCATAAACCCCAGGTCTAGGTTGAGTGTCCTCTGGCGAAGTGGGACGTCTGGATTTCTCATGTGCTAGCTTGTAACTGAACCTGTATAAAGTGAAATATAGATCAGGGTCTATGCTAAGCTAATGCGTATGCTAAGGTAACACACATTCCAAGCTAACACATATGCTAGCATTTGTGCTAAGTCCTGGGATCCATTGTGTTTTTAAACAGAGCCTAACTGTCTGTAACACCCACCCTGTCCTACCTCTCTCCTGCCCTCTCCCCAGTCTTTGTAACCTGTACAACTGGCGCTATAAGCATCTGGGAAACCTGCCCCACGTGCAGCTCCTACCCCAGTTCCAGGCACCCAACCCTGGCCTCACCTTCGACTTCCAGCTGGTCAACGTGGAGGATTTCAACGGTGTGGGCGAGTCGGAGCCCAACCCTTACTTCTACCAGGTCAGTAGTGCACACACACACACACACTCACCAGTTATGACCCTTTTTCCCGGCCTCCCCCTCCACACACGCACACAAACACACTTCACATAAAGACTTCTGCGCAGTCATTTATTTTTTAACCGTAATGGTTTGGGGACAGGTCCATATGACATATTCATTAGTCCATGTAGTGCACCACTAACACAGTCTGTACAGGACAACCCCACTTCTCTGGCCTTCAGACTAACAGACACGTTGTGTTCTTCATTACAGAGCCCTGCACTCAGACCTTGTAGCGCGCTGTGTGTGTGTGCGAGCGCGTGCACCAGAGCGCGTGTGTGCTTCCACTGAAGCTGCCCATTGTTAGTAGATGCACAGCATGTGCCCAGGACGTCATGTGTCTTGGTACATCAGGTCACATGAACCTCTCTCCGTTTGCAGGTTGCCATTTCCAGGCATCTCTAGGGAGTTACCCATGTCTCTCTATTACCCCCTGCCCCGCAACACACACACAAGCACACATAATCAAAGGGTAGAGGGTTACAATTGGACACCAGAGAGGCAAAAGAGTCCAATGTTGTTGAATGCCCGTCACAGCTGTGCAAACACAATCACAACCCCATTGAACACACACCAACACACACGTACACACAGCCCGGGGCTCTCCATCAGGCGGCAGCAACAGGAGAGCCAGCCAGCAGCCATCTATCCCCCGCCTGCTTGGCCTCGGCTCATTTGCTAAAAGCAGTGACGTTAGCACCTGCTAGTTCCCTCTCACCGTCACCCCCCTCCTTCACGGGGCTCCAGCGGGTCACCAAGAACCCACCCCCCTCGGTCTCCCGTAGCGACAGATTCACTTCCCTCACGTCCAGCCTTGTTCACACATCTTAGCATATGTCGTGTTCAAGTCAGCTGCTTTCAGGCCACTGTCTTTCTGGGGGGGGTTTCTGTCGAGAGAGGCTTGTGCTGGGTTTACACACTAAGAGCCGCCGGTCATATTAGACTGATTGGTTAAGGACTAGGAGGAGTGTGTCTTACTGCGCTTTCCTGCACTCTGCCCCTCCCCCCCCCTCTCTCTCTCTCCGCTCCTGTCTCTGGGTGTTTAACTCAACCCGTGGAGGCGGGGCTGAGGTAGCTGCGTTGCCATGGTTACAGGGAGGATCTCTGGGCTTGAGATCACATTTATATTAAACAGAGACATGAGACCTGTAGGCAGTTGCAGGGCGCCGCCGAAAAACGGTCACATTGTGTGTGTGTGTGTGTGTGCGTGCGTGCGTGCGTGTGCACGCCTGCCTATCTGAATGTATGGGAAGGGCGTTGTAATCTTGCTCAGCAAGACTTTGTTCAGCCTATATGTATGTAAGCATGCATATATACATATGTATGCATATATTGAGGACCACTGCTGTGAACAGGCTATTTAAGCTGGAACACAAGAGTGCAATGTTTTGCCAATGTTCTCTAAATGTTCCATGGTAAGAGGACGTGATTATCAGGGTAGGTAAGACGGGGCTTTGAACAACATCACACATTTTTGCCCAGTGTGTGTTAGGTGGTCTGGGGTTGGTCGTGTACCAGATGCCCAGGCTTAATGAGAAGCTCTATGGAGGCTTCATTAAAACAGATTTGTGCATTCTGTTTGGCCTTTATACATTTTATTTTGGTGACATTTTGAGGAGCACATGATTTTAATTTGTAAACCTTGTGCGTCTAGGGAGGAGGAAGGGGGGTGGGGGGGACTTAAGAACATTTTTCGAATGTGAATTTAAAAGATTTTGGGTGTCATCTTTCGTCACTTTTTTTTTTGATTGATTAGGATCCGTCGGAGGAAAAAGATGATCACACTGAAACGCTTACTACTAAAACAGTCTCGCTCTCAAATTCAACCGTACATGACTTTAATGATACAGAACCCGTGATCCGCCCTACAGCCCAGAGCCTCAGGAGCGAGCGACGCGAGGCCTGCTCCCGTCAGAAGCGTGAGGTCACTGTTTCGCTTTCCGTTACAGAATATCCCCACCGTGTGCTTCTGAACTAGAAGGGTGCAGTGCAGAGCACATGGGTGCACATCTACTACCTGAGTCAGACTTTACCTCGGTAGAGAGGACTCTGTAGTTCAGTTGAGCTTTGCGAGTCAGATAAGCATTTTAGTTCCAGCCCAAATCAAAATGGCTACTCACGTATGAATGACAGGCTCTCTGCCGGGAACGCAAACACTAGACCGGCAGGGAGAGGGAGAGCGATGGATGGATGGGTGGAGAAAGAGGGTGATGGAGAGAAGAAGAGATGGAGATAGAGGAAGGGATATAAAAAAAGGAGAGATACAGAGGGGAAGGGATAGAGAAAGAGGGAGAGGCAGAAAAATGGGGGTAGGTGGAGAGAGACAGACAGACAGAGAGAGAGAGAGAGAGAGAGAGAGAGAGAGAGAGTGCAGCCTGCAGTCCTCAGCTGGTGTGGGCCAGCCTGTGTGACCCGGATCAGGGCCCAGAGGACTGGCATCTCCACATCGCTGCCCTTCTCCTCCACACTGCTGTGGTCGCCACTCTTCCATGGAGGTGTGGAGGGACCAGGCGATGGCACATCTGCATTGTCACTGGCGGTGTGTGAGTGACTGCACGTGTGTGTGTGTAAATGACAAAATCTAATTAGGCATCCCAACCCCCCCCGGGTTCAACTGCCAGCCAATGAGCTTGCATTTTTCCCTACACACACCCTGTTACACCCACACACACATGTGGCCCCACAAAGAGGCCAGTTCTCCCCCCTGCTCCAACCCCCCCCCCCCCCCCCACCACACACACATTCCAACCCTATCACCCCTTACTCACCAGTTTAACTTTCTCCCTTCCTCTCTCTCCCTCGCTCTCTCTCTCCCCAGAACCTGGCGGAGGCAGAGTACTCGGTGGCTCTCTTCATGTACATGCGCCTACTTGGTTACCCCGGCGACCGCATCAGCATCCTCACCACCTACAACGGGCAGAAGCATTTGATCCGAGACGTCATTAACCAGCGCTGTGCGGGCAACCATTTCTTCGGACAGCCCAACAAGGTATGAACACACACACACACACTCTTCAGCTCGACGGCTCACAGCCACGTCACACAAGCGTCCCCTGTGAAGGGGACACACGATGGTGCTGTCAGGGCGTGGCTTCAGACACGGCCCTAAGCGGCCCAGACGGGTCTGCGGTGTGTGCTTTGCTCTTCCACCGCCCCCCCCCCCCCCTTTCTCTGCCCTCTCCAGCACCTCCTACATGTCCTCCTCACCTCCAGGTGTCTGCCGCAGCGGGCCTCGCGGCCTCTTACCACCACCCCCTCTCTCTGCCCGTCCCCTCCTCTTTCTCACCCGCTGCCCTCCGTCCTCCCATTCTTCAACAGAGTCCCTCGGGCACTGTTGCTGCCTCTCTCTGGCCAGTTTATTCTCTCTCTTTCTCTCTCTCTTACACTCCTCTCTCGTTAGGTTGGTCCAATGTTGACCTCGCTGGAATGACTAGCTGCTACGAGAAAGGGAGGGAGGGAAATGGAGTCTGCGAGGGAGAGAGGGAGGGGAAAGAGAGAGCCTGTTTGGGGAAAGTGCCGAGCCGCAGAAAGGTCACGCTGGCTGGCGTTGTGGCCAGAGCGCATCTGACAGCGTGTCACAACCGCTAAAACCCAACAAATGTCACCCGCTCGCCAAGTCCTATCTGACAACCGTAATTACACACAAACACACACAAACAGACACATCCATAAAGTCAGACTGGTAAACGGGACTCCACAAGCCACACAGCTAGGCTGAGAATAGTTCCCATACATATGCTAACCAGATTCTGGGTCAGCATCTGTAACATCAGGGTTGGTGCTGCGGTCCTTCAGAGGAGCTGTGAGGAAGAGAGAGCAGACCCCCCCCCCTCCTGGTGCTTCCCTTAAACACCCCCAACCACTCGCTGCTGTTTAACCCGTATCTTCTCAATAAGTGAATAGGTCACTTTGTTCATGCAGGATCGCATTAATGCAAACTCGATTTACAGCTATACCCACTCACACGCGCTCCGTATAGGGCCTCTGGGGAGGGGGGGGGGGGGGGGGGGGGCAGGGATAAATTACATTGACATTGATAGAATCCTTAGGCAATGTGATAAGGTTAATTAGTCTCCTCCTAGTTGGTATTCACCGCAGGAGACAAAAAAGGGGGAGGGGTGGGGGGGTTTCAAGTCTTTCTTTCTGTCCATCTCTGTTTCTGCTTTCCAACTCTAACTCTTGCCTCTTCCTCCATCCCTCCCTTCATCCCTCTCATCGTGACTATACTGTCAGTATAGAGCAGTACCTGGCCCTAGTTTCAGGCCTTCAGACCCAGTGTGTCAGGGCCTGGGGGCCGCTGGAGCGACCCAGCAGCCAGGGGCTAGTCTGACGTCACCTCCCAGAGGAACGGAGAAAGAAAGAGCCCCTCTTCCTCGCCCATAATTAGGCCTGAGAGCAGCCCAATGAAGAAGAATGAGACAAATTAGACCGTCTGACCTCAGTATCTCCATGACCCTCCCTCCCTCGTCAATAACCAAGATGGACCTGGAAGAAGACAGGGGCTGGCGGAGAGATAGAGATTGATTGAAAGACAGAGCAGAGATCCAACCCATGAATATTTGAATAGGGAGCCCATCAGCTGAGACAAAGCGTGTCATTGTTGTCAACCATAATGAGGAGGAGGAAGAGGAGGAAGGTGGAAGAAAGGGAGCCTCTTCTCCCCCTGTCAGATGTCTCCTATTTGTGTGTGTGTGTGTCTGTGTGTGTGTGTGTCAGTCACACACACGTGCTTCTGCCAGGATGCCATGACCTCTGCAATCCACTCCCCGGAAGATTTCTCATAAATAACTAAACACAATGCAAAACACTTGGCCCTAGGGAAATCTTTTTTTCTCTCTGTTTCCCTCTGTCTGTTCATCCACCCGCCAGCCCAGAATAACTCAATCCCCAATGTTGCCCTGGAAAAATGTTGGCTTTAAACCATGTGGCATATTTGCCCCTTCGGTTTCTCGGAGCAGGCTATGATGCCAACGGGTGTGTGTGTGTGTGTGTGCGTGTGCGCGTGCGCGTGTGTGTGTCCGTCCGTCCGTCCGTGTGGGGGGTCCTGGGAGTGCCTGGCTATGTTAACTGAGCCGACAGATCTCCACGCCTCACCCCCATTGTAAAACAACATATTGTTGCTCCTGGTGCTGCACCTGTTCCATGTAGCAACAGGGAGACGGAAATAAGTATGGGTCTCACTTCCCCCCTCTCCATCGCTCTCCTCTTTACCCTCCCATCCTCTCTGGTTCTCTCCTCCCCTCTTCATTTGATCTCCTCTCCTCGCTTTTCTTCCTTACCCTGTTCTCTCCCACTTCCTTCATCCCTCCCTTCCTTCCCTACACCCTTCATCCCTCTCTCCCTCCTTTTTTTATTTTTTTACACCCCCGTAAGGGGACTTGGAGGGGTCACGACCAATGGGACTCCCAGTCGATGAATAGTGCATTGGACCAATCGGGGGGCCAGGATGATTTATTTAGCGGCTTTTGTTGTCCTGAGGCTGTGAGGAGAGCTGGGCCCTTGTCCTATTGATCCAGCTCTGGAGAGTGACGGGAGAGCGAGACACCGTTTCAGCCTCCTGTCCTCCAGGCCCCCTCATGGCATGTCTGGAAGACGTGCTGTGGGTAGGCCTTCTGCTCGGGTGGGACCAGAGCTGGGTAGATGGGACTAGAGCTAGATAGTTCTAGAGCTGAGGTTGGTGGGACTAGTGCTGGGTAGATGGGACTAGAGGTAGATCGTTCTAGAGCTGGGGTTGGTGGGACTAGTGCTGGGTAGATGGGACTAGAGCTGGATAGTTCTAGAGCTGAGGTTGGTGGGACCAGAGCTGGGTAGATGGGACTAGAGCTAGATAGTTCTAGAGCTGAGGTTGGTGGGACTAGTGCTGGTTAGTTCTAGAGCTGGGGTTTGTGGGATTAGTGCTGGGTAGATGGGACGAGAGCTGGATAGATGGGTACAGTAGGAATTGTGCTGGGGTAGGGGTATATACAGTATCTAGCAGATACTGTATATACCCCTACCCCTTTATGCCTATATCTAGCCTACTCGTAGTGTATGAAAAAATAAAGATGCATTTATGTTTAATCCCACTACAATGAAGACCAGTAAAAAGCCACTAAGGATAACCATTGATATATGATGTGGATGGAGTGGAACTTGCCCGCTCAGCTGTGCACAATCCTGGCCCTCGTCCAGGTCCAGTATGCAGCACTGTTGCGTAAAGTACAGTCACAACACCTAAGAAAGCTCCGCTGTACGAGAGGGCGAGAAGTCTTTACAGCGTGTCTTCTTAACAGCCTCTGGATTAGCAGGGAATTAAGCTGCCGGCCTAACACACACACACACAGACACACACACTCACACACACACTCCTATCAGTGTGGAGATGAATGAAAGTACCACTCAGAGCTTCTTCACTGTTCTCTAGTCTTCTAGAATAGCCCTGAGCACGTGTGTTGTGTGTGTGTGGCCTATGTGCTGGCCCTGAGCCACCCCACCCCCAGGTAAGCTAGCTGGTGCCTTCTAAGCCTGATCACCCCCCCCCCATCAAATCCCCCTCTGTGTGGCCCAACACGATAAGAGTTTCAACCTACAACATCACAAACCCCCCCCACCACCACCACCTCCCTCCTTCCCTCAAAAAAGAACCCCTGATCCGCTGCATTTTAAAAGTGAATAAAATCGCTCCCCTTAACGTTTTAACAAAATCCCTACCAGACAAACACACACACAACTGCGTGGAAGCCTTCAGCTAACTCAGTGGTACCACGCAGGGTTTGTGTATGCACGTGTCTGCTATTCGTGTGAGAATATACCGTGTGTGTTGGGAGTGTGTGTTGAGTAAGCAATGTGCGTTTTCGTAGGTGACGACGGTGGACAGGTTCCAGGGTCAGCAGAACGACTACATCATCCTCTCACTGGTCCGCACCAAAGCTGTCGGACACCTGAGGTAAGCACTCGTACACACACCCCTGAAATACACACACCAGGACACACCTCTTTGGAATAGCTTCCCTCTCAAGAGACTGCTGTTCTCAAAAGGGACTGGCTGTTGTTTTGAGCACCTGTGGACTTAGCTGAGAGATTTCTTGTCCCAAAAAATTATGATGCGTAATTTAAAGGGTGTTTTTGGGGCTGTGGTGCGGACCGCAGTGTGCCATAGAGCTAACAGTTGTTGTTGTTGTGGGTCCAGCTCCACCATTGTGTGCCGATGATTGGGGTGAACACAAGGAACAAAAGAGCAGCTTGCCGATCAAAGGGCCTAGCTGTGAAACGAGCCGTTACAGGCTCTAAAGAGTCCTGTTGGTAACCACAGACCCAGGGTGGAGACGGTGGCCTTCCCCTCCTTTTCTCCCCCTCTCTCTGGCTCTCTCGCTCATTCGCTCTCGTATTTTTCCATCCCACTTTTTTCTTTCTCGTTTTGCTCCTCCGTCCTCTCCCCTCGGTTTTGTCCTCCATTCCTTACTCTTTCACTTTCATTCTCTCTGTTTCTATCTCTCTCTCTCTCTGTTTCTCTCTCTTCACCTCTGGGATTTGTAATGGAGCAAACGGGCCGTGGCTTTGCAGGTCTGAAATGGCGATGAGTCTCCGGCGTGTCTAATACCCCCGGCCTATCACAGCCCCGGCTCTCTTGAGCTCGCCGCCTCTCATCTACGCCTGCCGCCGTGGGAACGGCTCCTTAACCGAGGAACATGGAGTGTCTCCATCACTCAGAGCTGCCTCGTAGCCCAGCCTCTCTCGTTCCTCCTCTCTGGTCTCCCACTCATGCCTCTTCTATCCCTCACCCACCCTCCTCCTCTCTCTATCTTATTCCTTTCCCTCCTTTTTGATTCCTTTTTCCTCTTTCTCTCTGGAATTGAAAGGCTTCAAATGGCGCTTGGGCTCCATGAATAAATCATTGTCATCGCCACCGCCCGATGCTCCTGTAGCGAAGCGCCCCGTAAAAGCCGGCAGGAAAACACTTGGGGAAACTCTCCTTTTTTTTTCCGCCCCCTCTCGTTCCGCCCAGAGATAAAGGGTTGAATTTATGGGGTCGCAGCATAGCTGAAGTCGGTGGCGGCCCGCCGTTTATCTGGCTGTCATCCGCTGGCCCGGCCCGACCTGCGCTGGCCCCCCTCCTCCCCCCCCCCCCCCCCCCCCCAGAGAGCTAGGCCTCTAATACACAGCTCAGCGGGGACCGGACGTGGCCGGGGTGTTCAAACGGCGCCTTTGCGTCGATGCAGGTGGAGGCCGAAGTCGCTCTCTCAGCGGACACATGAACACACAGGAGTGGGGTGAGAGAGAGAGAGAGAGAGAGAGAGAGAGAGAGAGAGAGAGAGGGAGAGGGAGAGGGAGAGGGAGAGGGAGAGGGAGAGGGAGAGGGAGAGGGAGAGGGAGAGGGAGGGAGGGAGAGAGAGAGAGAGAGAGAGAGAGAGAGAGAGAGAGAGAGAGAGGGAGAGGGAGAGGGAGAGGGAGAGGGGGAGGGGGGGGGGAGGGGGGAGGGGGCCCTTCAATGTGGGGCCCTTCAGAGAGGGCCCTTCACATACTCCTGTGAGGTGCATCAGGCCCTGATCAGACACCTTCATTCACATCCCGGTCCTCCTCTGTGTTGAATGGCCGGTGTGATGCCAGGGCAGCAGTGATTCATGGGATATTCCCCCCCCGAAGTGCGCTCCGTTCTGTCCCATGCCAGGCTCAATCTGCCGCAAACCTTCACGTCTGCCTCACACCCCTACCGTGGCGACCTGTTGCCATGACAACCACGGTGACGCGGCTGACCCCATGACAAACCAGCCCAGGCTTTGACAGGAGAATAATTCCTGCTGGGTTTGCACACACGCGCGCACACACACAGTATATAGATGCAGACACACTGTGACAAGTGCACACACTCTCATATACACACACACACACTATTCATCTCAGAGGATGACCCAGGTGGGGGTCTCTTAACGCAGTGGTGTCCCCAGGCTATGAAGGCTCCCGATTGGTCCTTCTCCCACCAGGCCTCTGCCGATTGGTAGGCTGCTGTGCCTTGTTACTGTGGTCTTGCTTTGGGTAGCTTTCCCTCAGAGGACTTACAGTAAACAATTCATACACACACACACGTTTGGAGACAGAAAACCGCTGGATATGGAACGTACCCACAGAATTCTCCCTTGTTTTCCTTTTCTTTTTTATCCTCATCTAACACACACAATAATCTTCTTAATCTCATGGTCTTCCCATGTAGCCTGGCACATTTCTACATTCTGGCACTGTTTAAATGTAGCTTTGCATCTCTGTTCCTAAGCTTTTTTCAGACGGTGCCAAAAGATTGTTTTGAATCTTACCTTATCCCCTTCTGAATTGGCCCCAAACCCCTTCAGAATGCTCACGCTCGTACAGTGTTTGTGGTGTACCTCTTCTCTCTACAGGATCGGGAACAGATCCTGAGGGGGAGGTAGATATGTTAGTTTTGATAAACAGGATATATTAGCCAGCACCTCGTACATCTGTCATGATCTTCTGCCTACCTGCATTTGGACAGCAGCTCTGACTCTAGAGCGCTGTGCTTCCAGCAACAGGAGAATCTCCTCTCCCCACACTGCAGGGGCGTGGCCACCAGGGAAATGTACATGTCTGGCCCCTCCACATTTCTGATTGCTTACAATAAAGAAAAAAGAATTGATATATATATTCATTTTTGTTGTTGTTGTGGCCCCTCATTTTAAGATGGGGACCCCCCAAAGATCTAGCTCTCTGCCCGTGCAGTGCAGACCTGGGAACAGCGTGTGTGTGTTCAGCAGTATGGTGTTATACGCTACTGCTTAGCTGAAGCACACAGGACAGGCCTGCTGTGATGTTCACTGTTCCCAGGAAAACATCTCTTATTTAACACACACTCACACACCACTGGGTATTACTGCCGCAGATGGAATATTCCTGGAATATACTCTGAGAGGGGGAGGGGGGGGGGGGGCTATTTTCTCAAATCCCTTAATTCTCACGGATGGGAAGAGATGTAACCTATCTCCTCTCTCCCATCCTTCCTTCTCCTCCCCCTGTTCCTTCCCTCACGCCCTTTCTCCTTCTTCCCCCTCCCTGTCATCTCTGCTTTGCTTCTCGCCAAACCCCTCTTTTGTTCGCCGTCATTTCACTCCTTCACCTCGCCCGCTCATCTGCCTTCAAACCCCCCCCCCTCTCATCCCACGCTCCTCTCTCATCCCATCCCTCCTTCGCCTTCCTGTCCTCTCTGTCACCCCCTTCCTCCTCTCATCCCCTCGCCTCCTTCATTTCTCTCCTCTGTTCCTCTCCATCCATGGAATGAACCCCCATCTTCCCTCCTCCTCATTCTCCCCCCCCCCTCCCCCTGTGTGTGTGTGTCCCTCCCCAGGGACGTAAGGCGTCTTGTGGTGGCCATGTCCCGTGCCAGGCTGGGCCTGTACGTCTTTGCGCGGGTGGCTCTGTTCCAGAACTGCTTTGAGCTCACGCCGGCCTTCAGCCAGCTCAGCGCCCGGCCCCCGCAGCTGCACATCCTCCCCCACGAGTACTACACCCAGGAGCAGCCCGTGAGTACACACACACACACCTGCTTACACACACACCTACACATGTGCATACACACGCACGCATACATATGCACACAGCCACATTACTGTTGTGGACATTTTTACATCCTCTGTCCGCACAGTCAGAGGGGCGCACACAGCACACACACACAGCACACACACACACAGCACACACAGCACACACACACAGCACACAGCACACACACAGCACAGTGAAGACTCTGGGTGCATCTCAGTGCCCCTCTTAGCCCCTGTCTGTTCCCCTTCATCACAACATCTGATCCCCCTCTCCTCTGTCTGTGGCTGTGCCATATACCCAGTCTGTTCCCCCCAAGGTGTGGGCCTGGGGCTGGCTGGCTGGCTACAGTCTGGGGGAACACAGGCTATATTTAACCCCAAAAGGTCACCCGACTCCCTGTCACAAATCTCCCCAGCGTGGTGTGAGATTGCCACTGTCTCTCCGAGTGTGCATTCCTGTGTATCATCGACGCCCTTGTGTCTGGCTTGTGTGTCTAATAGAACTACACAGAAACCCCTTCTCTCCAATTCTCTCTGACATTGTGTGTGCAT
The DNA here is from genome assembly GCF_963692335.1 of Osmerus eperlanus. Taxonomy (NCBI): domain Eukaryota; kingdom Metazoa; phylum Chordata; class Actinopteri; order Osmeriformes; family Osmeridae; genus Osmerus; species Osmerus eperlanus. The sequence goes on along the minus strand of NC_085026.1, from coordinate 8,569,785 downwards.
TACACCCAGGGGGGGGTAACTTGTTTGGGCACACAAACACACACATGTGCCCTCTGCTTAGCCTCATGCCGTGCTGTACCCAGCTAGACCATGGCTGCCCACATTCCCCTTCCTACCAACCCGGGGTCAGGCTTTACGATGTGTTTATAGCCTTCACCTTCACAGTAATCCAAGGCTGTTTACTTACGCTGGCCTGCTGTAAAACCCAGGGAGCACCTCTGCACCACAATGCTCCATTACACATGGAGGTATTTACATGGATGTAGCTGGTGATGGACCAAGGCAGCCAGTTTAAACAAGAAGTGGCTGCTGTCATTAATCTTGGCCTGTTCAGTTCCTCCTTCCTAAATTGTTTTCCCAGCCTCCCCTGCTGCCCCCCCCCTTCCCCCCCCCCCCACCAGTCCCCCTTCCACAACCTTTCTCCAATTTGTATAACTGAGTAATGGTATTAATATATTTTATGTGTGTGTTTCGGTCTCTCTCTCCCCCAATCTCTCCCTCTCATGCTCTGTCTCTCTCTTTCTCCCTCTCCCAGAGGGAAGAGGGTTCTAGACAGGGGGAGCGTGTGATCAAGAACATGCCAGAGATGGCCAACCTGGTGTACAACATGTATATGCACATGATCCAGCAGAGCACACAGCAGTACCGACAGGTAGGACCAGAGCACTCTCACACACACACACACACACACACACACACAGCAGTACCAACAGGTAGGACCAGAGCGCACTCACACACACACACACACACACACACACACACACACACAGCAGTACCAACAGGTAGGACCAGAGCACTCTCTCACACACACACACACACACACACAGCAGTACCAACAGGTAGGACCAGCCGTGGAACAGAATACACCACCATACAGGTGTATTGTACACCACCATACAGGTGTATTGTACTCCATACAGTACATTACAATGGATAATAATATACCTCTACTGCCACAAGTCATGTTCTTTTTTGAAGTAAGTCTTTGTTGTCCACCTGAAACCAAGCTCTTTCAGGCTTCTGGTTCTTAAAAGTCTTCTCCTTTTTACTCCCTCGCAGCTATTTTGGACTGTGTTTTTCAGCCTTAAAATTTTAATGCAGTGCCGGAAATAGGTCATATTCAAGCAAATTGTTTTAGTTCAGCATGCATAGTCCTAGCAGGCCATAACCCTAACATTTCAGATGAGGAACCAAAACCAGTTTTTTAATTAAGAGAGTGAAGCTCTCTCCTCACCCCGGGGAGAAGGGGGGGGGGGGGGGGGGGGACCACTGCTCTGGTTCTGCCTCTGACAAGAGAGGAAAGGGAAACAAAACAGAGCGGGACAGGCAAAGATAAAGGAGAGAGGGAGGAGGAGAGGGGGGGAGTGATATGTGAGTTGAGAATATTATGGTGTCTGATACGGGAGTCGGTATCTAGACAGTTCTTGTGATCAACGGTGATAAACAGTAGAGCCTAGTTTTGGGTACAACATGACACAAGCCCAGGGCGGAGGAGCTATGACATCTATTTTTAATGACTGTCACACACCAAAAAAAATCCTGTCATTTTTCTCTTCAACCCGATCTTCCTTTCTCTTCTCCCTTTCTCCCCATCCTTCCTCTTTCTCTGCCATCCTCCCTCCCCTCCTCCCTCTATGTACAGCAACAGCAGAAGCTGCTGCCCCCTCCCCAGCAGACCACGGAGGAGGAGGCCATGACAGAGGCGGACGAGGCCGAGCCAGAGGCCTCCAAGCCTGGGGAGGACAAGGAGGAGGAGCCCATGGAGCAGGGGGAGGACCAGGGGAAGGACCAGGGAAAGAGCCCTCAAGACACCGCAGCCAGCCAGGAGGAGAGCGAGGAGCACCCCAAGATGCCTGAGCACCCTGGCCGGGACAGCGACAGTGATGGGGACAGCGGGGAGGAGCCAGAGTCTTAGAGAGCCCACTTACTGAACAGCTGGGTTACACAGGCCCTCACTGAATGGAGGCATCTAACTGTGACTTGCTCAGAAGGAGAATGTGGCTTGTTTAAAATGATTCTGCTTTATTTTCTTTTTTTCAATGGAAGCCATGATGATGTCATAGAAACATTGAGGGTCTTTTCATAAAAACCGAGATGAGAGATTAGAGATGTTTTGTTTTGTAACCTTTTTTTGTAATAATAAAATAAACTTTTGATATGTGAATTTCAATGTGTTTGATTGCCAGGCACTCCCAATTTGTCACACACACAACCTTCATTTGTAAGCCTTGTTAAAATCCATGCCTATCTCTAGTCCATTCACTCCAGCCATCCACCCCCCCCCCCCCTCCCAGAGCAACTAGTATAGGCCAATCTGCCCACTAGCAGCTGGAGTAGATGCCGCTAAACTATAGGGGTGGGGGGGGAATCGATTCCCATTTGAATCGCGATTCAGTCTTCTAGCGATTTACATCGATTCACAAATTTCAAATATCCGTTTTCTATTAAAAAAAAAATTATTTTATGTAAGCATATATTGAATCGAAATTTGATTAACAATCGAAAAAATCATGAATACATTTTTTATCGAATCGTGACCCCCAAGAATCGATTTGAATCGTGAGGTACTAAAAGATACCAACCCCTAATAGACGGTAAGCTGTAAATTTCTGTTTAATATTTAACCGTGTTGCAGAAATAAATAAGTATCAAAGAAAAGTCTACTTATCGTCACTGTATTTCGTGGTGTAGTGGGTTGAGAACAAGAGCCTAAACCACAACGACCTGGGTTCAAAACCAGCACAGAGCATAGTGCCAAACACGCCCGTGGGCCCAGATCCCTGTAGCCGCAGCGCACTCTCCGACTGTCCAGATCCCAACTGTCTCTCCAGGTACCCAACTGTCCCACCAGGAAAGACAGTTGGGAGAGGGATCTGGACAGTCGGGGAGTGCGCTGCAGCTACAGGAGTCTAAAAATACATTTACCTTTTATCAGTTTTATTTATATGACGAACAGCAAAAACTGAGCTGTAAGAAGATCCTTCAGCCAGATTTGAACACAAGACCCCTCACACAAGTAGCCCACATCCTTAACCACTGAGCTATCAGGTTGAGTGTCGATCTTCACAGGGATCTTCTCATAGACAAACATTACAGCCCATCGAGTGTTTGGTTCCTTGGGAAGACTATGAAAGTGTCAGCATTCCCTGTACAGCCTGGAACACTGCATTTACGACCGTGGTCCATTTTCAATATCCTTGAAAAACGACCATACTTTTCTTCTTAGTAATTCCCGTGGACAGAGCAGCGCCCAGCTAAACTAGTGTCTGAGATCTACGCAACCTCCATTCATGTTCCTGGGCCAGAACACCAGTGGTCTGTATGTAACTTTTGGGCGTGACAAAGGTACAGACCAGAGCCAAAAAAGGTGGAGCCTTTTTGGAAACCGCCTGTTTTACAGCGGCAGTTTCAAATTGTGAGATTTGCATAGGACAGAGGTGTCAATGGACTTTGAGGTTCACTGTATGTCCATTTTCACATTCCTCCTGTCCTCCTATTCACATTTAAGGCCATCCACAACCTCGCCCCCCCATATTTGTCTGATCTCCTCCAGGGTCCCACTACCTCCCGCTCCCTCACATCCTCTTCCTCCATACACCTGTCTGTCCCCTCTGCCCGTCTCAACACCATGGGGAGTAGATCATTCAGCCGCTCTGCTCCCTGTCTCTGGAATTCACTACCACCCCAACTCAGAAATCTCGATTCATTAGCCATTTCAAATTGCAACTCAAAACCCATCTGTTTAAAACTGCTTATTCCATTTAATGTCAATTACTCAGCCTTCTTCTGTTGTTTTTAATGTTGTTATATTCTTTATCTGCTTTTAATGTCTTGTGTACCCCTGTACGGTGCACTTGAGTGCAGAGAAAAGGTGTCTTGAATAAAATGTATTATTATTATTTACCCACCGAACTGTCGTTATTCAACTATGACAAGGTAAACTTGGTTTTGCATTCTATGACCCCTTTAACAACTCACACATGCACACACACACACAATTAACAGTTCACATTCCTACACATTAAACCTGGACTTTAGGCATTAAAGCCTTCCTGTCTAGAAGCCTGTTATCCAAACACACACTTCAACAATCACTCAGAACTGCACTTCAAAACTTGAACACTCATTGAGTCCCGGTAGAGACAATTAACAGTTGGCAAAATGTAGCAAAATTGAATGATAGATCTTGTGCACCGGTATGATTAACAGTGTCTGTTTGTAAACTGCATATAAACAGTAACCTATGGCAACCATGGAGCACATGAATCCACACATTGTGTCATATCCTGTCTGTGAAAAGGCAGCAAATTGCTAAATATCTGTTTTCTAGCAGCTGGCCTCTCTGGCATCCTATAGTATCTTGTTGTGGTAAATTAAAGTTAACTAGTGAGAAGAGGTCTCTCATACTCTTGGACTCTCTCCCTTTTTCCCTCGCTCTCTGTCTCTCCCTCTCTCTTTCTCTCAGCAGCAAAACTGACTGGAAGACTGAAAGGAATATCCTCAGCCAAGGAGAGCAGAAATTTTGTACTTTCTCGTCCATCCAGTCCATCTATCTCTCCACTTCTGAAGGTGAACATGTCTTTTATACTCACACGCCAGGTATTCCGACAGGTTTACATACAGTTCTACTTTCTCCTGTTTAACCATGGCCACTGGTTGATTGTCTTCTCCAAACTAACTGCATGCAAAGCGTCTGGGTTACTGACCTCACTTCACACTAGTTATGTGCAGAGGCACAGTCTTGCTGGCATAGCTGACAAACATTGATTTGTAACACATTTTAAGTTATTTTCCAGTGGTTGATTTGCGAAACTTAAGACGTGCAAATGCAACTTTTAAAAACATTGTAGCATTGTTTTTGTTTTTTTGTGGGGGGGGGACTGTATTTATAATAGTATACAGCCCAAGTATATATTTTAATGTAAACAATTTACCTGTGGCCATGAGTAGTTTGTAGTGCTTTTCTGAATGGCTGTTGTGCCTGGTTCTTTAACATCCCCCCCACCTCCACCCCTCCGAGGGGCGGTGCCCTAAAAGCACGAGATCACCTCGAGATTACCGACCACAGCCCTGTCCAATGACACGGCCATAACAGGATATGACATGAGGCCAGACCACAAGGAAGTGTGGCCAGTGGTTTCTTAAAGCTATAGCACCCAGGCCTAATCGAACTGGTGTTGCTTTTCAGAACATTGGTCCTAGTTGTGCTTTGACATATGGGCTTCAGGCTAATTTACTGGACATTGCTGTTATTCTCTGCTGATTATCCAGCCAAATAAATATAACCTCAAAATGTGAATAACACAGAGTTTATTATATATTTTGGAATCTTTTGGAGCATGTCGAACCAAATTTTGGTTTTGTTATCAATACCTTTCAGTATTGATACAGTCTATCCCTAGCATAAACCTCCATTATGTTTCCATCTATGTGAGCTGTTTGAGGCTACCAGGGTGCTAGCAGGGTGGCAGGTTAGCCATGCTCACTCTCAGATATACTGATTCACCCTCAGGGCATGGAGGGGTTGGCAGGTCAGTGGGGTAATGTGATGGTTACAGCAGTAACGAGTGCCAGCTTATCACACTTTGTCAAGGCCACCACTAAACCCTGACAAGTACATCCAGATCATCACCAGGGCACGTTCCAATCGGATAATCTCTCCACATAGACGTGTCACAGTACCTCTGCCTGGGACCTTCTGGGAATGACACAGTTACTCCATCAAATATGTATTATGAGGATCTGGGATTTTGTAGCAGAGGTCTACAAAAAGGACAGCATATATATGAATGAATGAATTCCATTTTCTGACTACTTGACTGCTTTGATGTCATCATTTTCTCCTCTCCTCCCCCTTCCTCTCTCCCCCAGACCAGGATGGCCAGTTGTGGCTCTTGTTTCTGGAGCATCGTGTGGCTAGTGGTCCTGCTGGTCCTGGCCTGGCCCATAAGCATCATGCTGGGGAGCCTGTATGGCCTCATCACCCCCCTCACCACCTGCGTGGGGCTGGACCGCCTCTCCGACCTGCTCCTGGAGGGCGCCAACCTGGGACGTACCTGTGCCCAGAACATGAGACACGGCAAGCCCCTGTGTTGAGTCCAAGTTGTCTTGGACCTAGTATATGTCTGGGTGCACACTATGGGGCTGTGTAAAGCCCCATAGGAGAAGGCTTCACTGTTCATGCACAGAAACAATGTTGTTTGTATTAGCTTCAGGGGGATGGGATGTTGGTTTGAATTGTGTCAGTGAGCCACTAGGAAACTTGCCCTCGCCAAACTTTTAACAATGTAAAGGGCTAAATTCCTCTTGCTCAGTCTGTCAAACACAAATTAATGGTTAATTAATTTAGCTTGGGTTAAAGTCAAATTTGCTTTCGTTTTTGTGGCCTGTATTCTCAGTTTCATTTATGATAACACTGCATAGCGTAGATAAGAATGTTCCATAGCTCAATGTTAACAATGGAGCCATGATGGATAAAGCTGGATTAAAATGTATAATGCGATTAAACTGTTTGGAATTTATACAATTTGTGTGTATGTGCTTTTATTGACTGAAAAGTTTGTAATTTAACAAAAAAACAATACCAGTTATTATTAATATGTTGGGCGAACTATGCCTTTAACTCCACAAAATCAGATGTAACTTTCTTTTTCAGTAGTGTTGTGTCAGCGTTTCTCCCCTTTAACACAGAGGGGAATTGCTTTATATTGGTAGGTGAAAATGTAATTTTCTTGGAAGCAGATGAAGAAATGGGGATTCATTCGAATCACACCTCACAATGCACAGGGAATGGTAGCTGATCAGATTTATGACTCAATCAGAAACCATCAAACTTTACATCTGACCTTAAGCCCAGCCCTGTATTATAATGGCATGCCTGAAACTGAAACTATTCTCTACTCTGCTCTTTGTGACTCAGCAAATCTATGGAAAGGTGACTAAGGCTATTTTTGCTGCTATTGTATTGTATTATTTTTATGTTGTATGCCACTACGTAGCTGTTGTTTGCCATGACACAATAATTGAATTGTCTATAATGACCTTGTGTAATCACATCACCTTTCTTTGACTTCAACATGTTACCTTTCAATAACTTGAAATGAAACTATTATTTGAAGCTGTATCCCGACCGATTGAGCAGGTGCCATCTAAAATATGCATTAAAGTTTACGCTAGGTTTCCAAGACTGACTACGACCTTACTTTTTCCTTCTCCAACACTAAAAAGGGCACCTTAATCTTGCGTCATGACGTCAGGGCGAAGTCCACCAGGAGCGTACTCTTTTCATCTCCCTGTGTTCCTGTGGAGAAGGTTGAGGGAGAATACATGAAACTGAATTCTTCTTCAAAGGTAATCCCAATAGGGTACAGCGGAAATCTGGTGTGAGGGAGGCCTACTGAGGACAACTCTCCAACAAGAACAGACACTGAAAGTTAACTTTTGTGTGGCGAATCCATTCATCAGAATAAAACATCGGGCAAGGTGCTCACTGAAGCGGGAAGAATTAAAATAAATTGCCCAGTGGTTAATACAAGTCTGAACGCAACAGTCAGCTTGACTATTATAGATGTTTTCTACATATTTTTATCTGCCGTTTTGTTTCTTAAAACATGAGTACTTTTGCTTGCCGGACAACTTTAATTCATCTCCGTGTTTTTGATTGACACAATGCCTTGTCATCTATTTCAAAAACTAGCTCAGGTTCCAATACTTAAATATCGCTTTGAGGATTTATCCAAAATGCTCCTGCTGAATATGAACAAATCCGTGTAGCTATGCATCTGTAGTTTAAACTATTCAAATTGAATTCATGAATATTTCATTATATTCCAAAGCGCTATTTAACCTCATTTTTGCAGGCTCACTATTGACTGATACACACAGCGACAATAATTCTCTCATGCGTTCTAATCCTTGAGAAAATTCCTTTGAAAAAGATGGCCACAGCCCAAACCTTGGTGCAATATTTATGCTAGTGCCATATGAGACCTAGATAGATAGCTTTTTGGTCTGCCCAACTCCGCTCCCAAGTGTCCTGAGGGCAGAAACCACATGCCAAAAAATCGCCTTATTTTAATTTCAAGTTTGTTCTCTCTTCTTCCTCCCAGAAGTCTTGGCAGCGGCCGCAGTGCGCTTGGTTGGAGTGGGCTAGGCGTGGAAGCCAAGCTGACAGCATCGTGCTGAGAGGCTGCACGTGAGAGGAAGAGGAGAGAGATTGGGCAGGGCTGGTGAATATTTGATTACAGATGGAAAAAGGCTGCTCCTCCTCGCTGGGAGCAGACCCAGGGGTGAAGGGGCTATATAAAAAGAGAGGATATGTAGTACTCATCCAATTAACCCCATACTGCTTTGTCATTTCACCCTCTCTCTCTCCCTCTCTCTCACACGGATTGTGAAGTGAGGACACTCCCATACTGCAAAAGGAATGCCAAAATTGACTGAAAGCAAGCTGCAGATTCTTAGTGGTCTCTGGTGTTCTAACCTGGGTCTGACCACAACCCTAGTGTTTGCACTGCATGTAAAATGTTTTGTGTAAATCTGTAATACATCTTGTGACATGTTCACAGTGTGCCTGATATTTGAGTTTGTGTGTGTCTGTGTTTGTGTGTGTGGCTTCCGGCTTGGCATTTGTACAACTCTGCCCAGCAAGTATTTCTGCCTATGTGCACCCCCCCCCCCCCCCCCCCTCATAACTAGCTCTTACCAAGGGGCTAAATATGCTGCCTAGTCTGTCGGCATCTGACTCACATGAACTATATGGGCCTTCATAGCCTGCATGTTAATGAATGCAGGCCGCACAGTCAGCAACGTAACTAAATCATTAGCTGATTTCCTGATGAGGGGTTGGGATATTTGAAGCACATCAAGCTGTATGCGCCCTGGAACACTCTATATGTAAATCACAGTAACAGAATATGATAAACTGTCTTCTCCACCTCATTTCCAGTCAACACTGGAATGTTTAGGTAAATACGACTGCAGTCTCTTTCATTGTATTGTTGTTTAATATGCTGACACAGAAGGCATTGTTCTACATCTACAGTCTGTGGCCTCATGCCTTGATACCTTATAAATATTCCCAAATGATGTTTCTACGATTCATACGTTTACTGTGTGACCTTTGTGCTACAACTATGAGCTCGAAGCTCTGCCCCAGCGTGTGTTTAGGCTATGACAATATTATTATGTAATAACTTTGTAAATACGTTGGATGTTCAGCAGAGTGTGTAGGTTGATCTCTATTGTTAAAATCCTTAAACCACAGTTGCTAATCTCAACCCTTGAGCTATTTAGACTTAAACTGCCTCTCAGTTCCGATTTTATGGTCAAATACTGTCCCCAAACATTTTCACTGAGCATTATGTTTCACGTCCTCGGTCGGTTATGACCTTAAAATGGCCCCTACCGGTCGCCATGGGCGGTGTGTCGGAGAGAACGAAATGCTTTCAAACCATTTGTATTGAACCATTTGCATTTGCTGAAGTACCATGCTAAAAAACACAGGGACATCTTCTGAATGCACTATAGAATGACCACAGGAATCATCCAGCACTGAACAAATGGCACAATGGAGAGTTTTCACACAATGTTTCTGATCAGAAAATCTCGTCTCAAATCGATCAACCTTTTGGTCCTGTGTTCCCTGTTCATTTCTAAAATCTGTCCCCTTTGTGCATCTCCTCCCTTTCTGACACTGCCTTGACTCTATTACACCCTCAGGTGTTGTTCCACACACACACACACACATATATGCACACACACAAGCGCCTGCACTCTCACCTACACACACACACACACCCTCACACAAACACATGCATGCACCCAAACATACATACATGCATCTATACAATCACACACATTGTGTTTAGGCCTACATCACTTCCTGTAAACTTCCCTTCGCCCGTCACAGTTCCCTACAGACTGTGCAGTGGGGAGTCGACTGACCTGACTCATTATGTTTATAGAACACGTTAAGCATATTTGAATACTGGGCCAGAGGGATGCTGAATGGGGGCATAGCCTAGCATCGATTACGTAAGACCGAAACAAAGAGTCAGAGTAAGGGGTTATGGCTTGGGGTTGGGTGACAGTAACATATGATTCATGGCTTGCTGTGCCCTTTCTGTGTTGTCCTTCTTGTGGCTGACCCCTGCATTGCTCTTAGCCAGTGTTATTTTAGACCTTCTAGGGCTTGCTCTTTCTGTGTTTCAGGGAAGCAACCAGCAATGTCATCTGCAAAGTATTGTTTTCTTGTTAAAAGTGTTTAGTATCTTTAACTTTGATACCGACCTCTCCAACATATGTTATAGATCAGTTTGATTCCCTGGGATTCATTCCTAGAAATACTGCAACATAAACCCCAAGTGAATAATATGATTAAATAGCTAACCACATAAATGGTCACTCTCTAAGATTAAACAATTTATTATGGTTATGGAAACATATTGATTTATGCAAATCGAATCACAAAAGGTCCATAACTTCATCCATTCTATTTATTCTCATTATGACAGTTAACTGAAATAATGTAACCTCAACTAAAGTTATAAATTATTCATATCGACTAGGGTAGCCTACTGTCAGGCTGTCTCAAATTAAATTTGCAATGAGTGGTTTCTCTCATTTTCTCTCTGCCAAAAATTCAAAATGGTGGGGTTTGGAATTTGTGTTCCGAATAGAGACAGGCAGCTGCTATCACCAGCTGTGTGGCACAAGTGGTCTTCACTTTTGCTACCATGGTAGAGCCCCTAATCCCTCGTTGAAGGCTATTGTCTGGGAGTCCTCACAATAGGAGGAATCTTCTCAAATTCTAAAATCAATTGACTTTCTCAGAAATTATACTATACACATTACACACAGGCAGTTGTTGCCTTAGTTTATTAATTTACTATAGTTATATCTGCCTTTTACGTAATGTTAAATGTAGCCTAGGTTAATCCCGCTGCCAGATACTTGGATAGCCTACTTGATGGACATCCATCTATCCTTCTTAATCTATATTCTTACCTATATGTATAGTTTCCATTGTTTATTTTAGTCGTTCTCCCTTCCAAACAGGAATTTGACGCTGCTCTGAGTGAAGGTGAATTCTACATGTCCGTTTGACCGGCATTGACTTTCTGCTCTCATCCCTGATCTCTCCCAATATGGGCCGCAGGCACGGATGTCCCGCGACTCACCATTCCATTAATGGCCTCGCAGTCCTCAATGGCGCGAGGGCTACCAAATATGGAATAGGTGGCGCACTTCGCCCCCCTTACCTCTGTGGCTCTCCGGGACACTGGTCAGAGTATAAATCGGCGTGCCCTCACTCCCCTGAACCCCTGATTCCCCCGGTTTGGCGCAAGGTGCTGATCTGGTGAGTAGTGTAGTGTGAGTTTACAAACTTGAGTCAACAGTCTAGCCCGATGGATTTACCGAGAGCGGTGTCTAGGCTACAAGTTCTTACATTTACTGGTCGCGACATAGTAGCCTACTTAAACATTGAAATGTTAACCAATTGGAGCTACGTTTGGACTGCAGGCTATTTCTTTTTTCATGCCGACCACTGTCTTCGATTTAGTTTTTTTTACAGATGTCCCCTCGTTTGTTTTTTCAATGATTGATGATAGCCTATGGTGTGCCATTTCACTTATTGTTTTATATTGCAAAAACTATTTGTATTAGGACAATCCAAGCTGAATCCAACATTGAAAACACCAACAAACAATTGTCAAATTAGACAATACTATTTAGTTAATGTATTAGCTTACTTATGATGCACAAATTAATTCGATAAAACGTT